>NC_064922.1:801696258-801999288 GCF_023897955.1 Schistocerca gregaria | reverse complement strand
CATTTGTCGAGTGAATCCAGGTTCCGTTTACACTATCATGATGGTCGCATACGTGTATGGCGACATCGCGGTGAACGTACATTGGGAGCGTGTATTCGTCATTGCCATACTGGCGTATCACCCCGCGTGATGGTATGGGGTGCCATTGGTTACACGTCTCGGTTACCTCTTGTTCGCATTGACGGCACTTTGAACAGTGGACGTTACATTTCAGCGCTGTCTAGAACACCTTGTCACGATCCGTGCCGCTTCCCACGTAGGAGGTTCGAGTCCTCCCTCGGGCGTGGGTCTCTGTGTTGTCCATAGCGTAACTCATCTTAAGTTAGATTAAGTAGTGGGTAGTCTTACAGAACGATGGCCTCAGCAGTTTGGTCCCATAAGACCTTACCACAAATTTCCAAAAAATTCAGACTGCGTTTTTATTAATAAATGATGGATTTACAGTACTCCACTAAAACTACCAGCACGGTTCACGCCTACATGCTTTTCACCGGTACACCTTGTCTTTCTCTTTCTGGAAGCGAGGAAAGATTCGTTGGCTTTATTAAACATGGCCAGCAGGTACGATTCTCAACGCCACGTCAAAACTTCACTGCTCTTTGAAAATCCTGTTTGCATTGCCTTTCCACACTTCCTAGTAGAACCTTCGAGGAATTTCTCGAAGCTCTTTCTGTTAAAACAGGAATTTAGTTCAATTTCCACCGCGCTCTTCCTGAAACCGAGTTTGGATCTGGGCCTCACACGATGTAGGCGTCGCTGTAGATTGGCCACCTATACCCCTTCCAAAAAATGAGGATGCAGAACGTTATACCAGGAAAGACGCGAGCAGCAGATTCGGTGGATACTCTTTGCTGGGTATTCATGAGTAAGAGCGTTCTTATATCGCATGGAAATTTAAGCTGAATTCTGTAGCGATAAATCCTTTTGGTGTGATTGCCTTCAGGTAGAGGGTGTGAATGATCATGTTCACTTTTGATTTTGACATATGTAAATTCCTTTCTCGTTAAAACGTGGAACCATGTACTCAACATACTGCAGAAACTTGCATTCACTCTATCATCCTTCATAGTCTGACTACAGAGATAGTGCACCCTCCACCTCTATTCATTAATTTAATTTTCCCTTTTAGGTAAATCCTTCTAGAAATTTCTACATATTGTAACTTTTCATCGATTCCTCACATTTCATTTTGTATTACCACTTATCACTGTTGTTATAATACAAAGAGAAAAAGAGCTTGACAATAACATGAGTAAAAATATTTCAGAATTGAAGACGTACAAGAACCGAGTTCGAAAACTGCTGATAAAGCAAAGGGAAGTTCACAGCAAACATGAATATAGCCATAGCCTTGCAGACAAACAAAAATTGAGCGGAGCGAAGTGTAGTGTCAGAAGGGCTATGCGAGAGGCGTTCAGTGAATTTGAAAGTATAGTTATGTGTACTGACTTGGCAGAAAATCATAAGAAATTTTAGTCTTATGTCAAAGTGGTAGGTGGATCAAAACAGAATGTCCAGACTCTCTGTGACCAAAATGGTGCTGGAACAGAGGATGAAAGACTAAAGGTCTACATACTAAATGTCTTTTTCCAAAGCTGTTTCACAGAGGAAGACTGCACTGTAGTTTCTTATCTAGATTATCGCACTGATGACAAAATGGTAGATGTGGAAATAGATGAGAGAGGGATAGAAAAACAATTAAAATCGCTCAAAAGAGGAAAAGCCCATGGACCTGATGGAATACCAGTTCGACATTACACAGAGTACTCGAAGGAACTTGCTCCCTTCTTGTAGCGGTGTACCGTAGGCCTCTAGAAGAGAATAGTGTTCCAAAGGATTGAAAAACGGCACAGGTCATCCCCGTTTTCAAGAAGCGACGCCGAACGGTTGTGCAGAACTATAGACATATATCTCTAACGTCGATCAGTTGTAGAATTTTGGAACACGTATTATATTCGAGCATAATAACTTTTCTAGAGAGTAGAAATCTACTCTGTAGGAATCAGCATGGGTTTCGAAAAAGACGATCGTGTGAAACCCAGCTCGCGCTATTCGTCCAAGAGACTCAGAGGGCCATAGATACGGGTTCTAAGCTAAATGACGTGTTTCTTCACTTTCGCAAGGCGTTCGATACAGTTCCCTACAGGCGATTAATGAACAAAGTAGGAACATATGGCCTATCAGACCAATTGTGTGATTGGATGGAAGAGTTCCTAGATAACAGAACGCAGCATGTTATTCTCAATGGAGAGAAGTCTTCCGAAGTAAGAGTGATTTCAGGTGTGTCGCAGGGGAGTGTCGTAGTACCGTTGTTATTCACAAAATAACCTCGTGGATAACATCGGAAGTTCACTGAGGCTTTTTGCGGATGATGCTGTAGTATATCGAGAGGTAACAATGGAAATGCAGGAGGATCCGCAATGAGTTGACGCATGGTGCAGTTAATGGCAATTGAATCTCAATGTAGACAAGTGTAATGTGCTGCGAATACATAGAAAGAAAAATCCTGTATCTTTTAGCTGCAATATAGTAGGTCAGCAACTGGAAGCAGTTAACTTCATAAATTATCTGGGAGTAGGCATTAGGAGTGATTTAAAATGGAATGATCATATAAAGTTGATCGTCGGTAAAGCAGATGCCAGACTGAGATTTATTCTAAGAATCCTAAGGAAAAGCAATCCGAAAACAAAGGAAGTAGGTTACAGTACACTTGTCCGCCCACTGCTTGAATATTGCCCACCAGTGTGGGATCCGTACCGTATAGCGCACTTAGAGAAGATACAATCGAGAGCAGCGTGCTTCGTTACAGGATCATTTAGTAATCGTGAAAGCGTTACGGAGACGATAGGTAAACTCCAGTGGAAGACTCTGGTTGAGAGACATTCAATAACTTGGTACAGGCTTTTGTTGAAGTTTCGAAAACATACCTTTACCGAGGAGTCAAGCAGTATATTGGTCCCTCCTACGTATATCTCGCGAAGAGACCATGAGGATAAAATCAGAGAGATTTGTGAATACACATAGGCATACCGACAATCTTTCTTTCCACGAAGAAAACGCGACTGGAATAGAAGGGAGAACCGAGAGAGGTACTCAAAGTACCCTCCACCACACACCGTCAGGTGGCTTGCGGAGTATGGATGTAGATATCAGTGTAGACGTAGAAGTAGTGAGTGATTAATCAAAACGATTCCCCACTCTTAGGTTATAATGTTTCATGGCATCTTTGAGTACTTCCTGCACAGGGTTATTTTGAAATTCTGTATGTCATAATTTGTTCTGCAGTAGTAATGGTGGCCCACATTGTTTTTGTAGCACACAGAAAGTAGATCAGTGTCTCTGGATCAGACAAGACCTACACAGTCACATATGGCAGCAGTAATTTTTCGTCATGGAAGTTGGCAGGAGGGTGTTCTTGTCATACAATACCAAACTTTCTTTAGTTCGTTGCAGTGACGTCACTTTTGTGGGAAGTTATGTGCAAGCAAACTCAGTGAGACTAAGCTCAATTCTCAGCTGATAACCCCACACACGTATCAATGGTAAGATGTAGTAATATATATTTGAAGCAGACTGTACACCCATTGATAACTCCGAAGCCATCTGATAGTGTCTAAGAGCTCATTATGAAAGCCAGCTGCAGTTTGTATCGGTGAAGTATGCCATTATTGGCAGAGAATATTTCAGTACATAATCAGTAGACATATTTCTTCCACCCCTCCCACTCTCAAACATTTGTGGTGAATGGTCTATCAGCTACAATTTGTTACATTTCAAATTACCTGTATTAAGAAATGAGTAGTAAGATTTACATAGGAGTGCATATGCACTGCAGATGTAGTGTAACAGTAACCACATATTTGAACGTCTAAAAGGAAATAAGGAAAATCTACCATCATGATTTGACTACAGTGTATTATAGAAATATGAGACAAGTAAATCATGTGAAAGACTGTACCGTGAAAGGCTACCAAAGAGACAATTATTATATGTGCGGAATGATCTACAGCAAATTTTGCATCTATTCAAATAAATGTGTTTGTGTGTACATTATTAAAAATGCACAAACGTATAGTGACCAAGCGAGAAAGAGACGCATACAGATAGTGATCACACACAAGGAATAAACACATGAGGACAGTGGCCACTCATAGATAAGGAGAACACAAATATAGAGTTAGTTAAAACACGAATTCGAGAGTAAACAAGGTTCACATCAAAAAATACTTTATGCAATCAGTCGAATATTAGCCTATTATTGTACCTATTACAGTCAGTAATTAACATGCTGTCTACATATATTTCATCCTTTACTTTATACACATTTTAGTCATTTTGCTCACTATTTCGTCAGAATACCAAGAAATTCCACTATTTACTTTATGTCTTATCTTCTTTCTCCCATACATTTCATACATTCATACAATTTCATACTATTAACCTTCATTGCTCTTACTAACAATTTGTCATCTTCGCCCTACTTAACCATTTTCCATCTCAAATTCGTCTTTGTAACATTTTTTTGCTAATGTGTATATTGTATAACTTTCTTTCTTATCTTTTGCTCTTTGCTTCTTACTTATACATGTGTCATTCTTTCTTAATATTTCTTGGCTTATGAGAGCTCCCAACAGAACTACACTTAACAAAATTATTATACTAATGGCATCAAATCCTGCAGTAACAATTTATTCAGAGAATAAAGAAACACAATGAATAAGTATAAAAGGCAAATACAACCTAGATATTTCTTAAGCTGAAGCAATAAATGCTATCCTGTTACATCATATATAAATTCAAAGAAACAGCAATGTCACACATGTTAGTAGAAAACTGCAGACAAAGAATTTTATCCTATGCCATGCAAAAACAATAAAGCTGAAAAGAGTATAACGCTTAAGAAGGGATGTTACGGAGTATGTTACGGTAGAAATCTGCGCTGAGTCAAAACCTTGCAAAACTCTTTTCTTGAGGAAATGGAGACGAGAACTTCCACTTCTCGAATTACTGTAATTTTTAAAAAAAACTGTTAAATGTTGAGTTGCTCCGTTGAAAAAAATGTCATTGTGTGTTGAATAATTCGATCAGATGATTATAAACTCCTCAGGAACGAAATAACTGTGGTCCCAAATCATACATCCTTCAGTTAGTGTTGGTATCTAGTCACATCATTGCCACAACTTACCTTTTACTCTTGTAAGCAAGAAATGCGCACACATGGCATAAAAACTGCCATCAACAAGAAATATCTAATAGCCATAATAGTAAATATTTTACTACATTTAACAGAATTTCACTACCTCACAACCGATCCAGAAAACTTCCTACATCAAAACACCTGTCACTCTTCTTTCCAAACAATACAATTGCCATCTTACTAGTCTGAATGTCTCGTCAAAATTTTATCATCAAAATATTTGTAAAGTGAACAACACATTGCTGATAACCTTTGTATCCTGTCAAAAATATTTAATTATCGCTCCCTGAACTAGAGTGTTGATTTTAGCTAACAATTTGTGCTTGTAATAACGCTGGTTTATTTTCATGTTTTCTTCTTCTGTTTCAAGGTCATGTAATATAGTTGCGATACTACTTATTGTTGACCGTCATTTTCATTTTCTTTGCTAATCTCAACTGATAAATTTTGTATCTTCGATTTCAATTCAACCTGTGATTTTCTGTTTTCATGTAGCGTTTTTCTGTTCTCTTCCTGTGTTTCACCGATTTTTTAAAACATATTTCATGATGCGTGTTGCCAAATTTCTTAGTCATTTCATCTTTTGTTCCTTTAAGCAACTGATAAATTGCTTCGAGAAAATTTTTCGGATTCCACAGTTTGGTTCTGTATAACTGTTTGCTGAAAGTGATGCGTGTTGTGTTCGTTCAAAAAACATTAACACAAAACCGCATTGTCATGTGTCTGTCATCAGTTGTAGTATTCGATCGACTGTGGTGAGTTTAGTAAGCTCTATCTAGACTGTGCGACTTACCGCCAACCGACTCAGCTTCAGAATTTATGTGTTCATTACTCATAGTTTGTTTTGTTTCATTATTACTCGCTAAACTGGCTACAAAATGTCTATCCGCGCAATTTCTTGCAATCCCTTGTAAGCTATTGGTGGCTGCTAATTGTTCAAGGGGGTTTCTCAGAAGGTACTGAATAATTATTTTGGAATATTTTATTTTGTCTTCAGCTACAACGAATTGTAACATTATTTCCTGGTTGTGCCAAACACGATGAAATACCATTTTTTGGAAAAACAGAACTGCTACAACGACAAGACAAACAAAAATAAGGACGGTAATATCGTACACGCAAATATTCAGCAAATCGATCAAATCGACACCCAACATATAGAAGTATGCTAACAGTTCACGTAATATAGTAATCAATAATGGTCACAAGACAAAGAATTTCAAATGCATCGCCTGAAAAAGAAGTACAGCATTTGTAAAATTAGTCGAGCGTTCCTTCTTTTTTCATTTCTTTCTTTCTTTTTTTTATTTGCCTTTGAGAAATCTATCACTATCTGAATCTGACTACGGGCACAAAAAGAACCAACGACCTCTGTTGGCAGAGAGGTTGACAAATATAAAAGCCACACTATTTTGTTCGTTTCAGTATGGGATGTAGCGCAGCTTTACCTCCTACTCTATAAAAATCTACGAATTACTAAAACTATGTATTCACTAACTTTTATCCAGCTTAGACACGTCTGGTAATCTTTGACTAAAAAGAAACTAATTTGAACTGAAAAGTAACTGACCTAAACGCAACTTGTCTTTACATTAAATGCGCAACAGAAGTAAAACAATTATAGGGCCCTTATTGAAATATCCTCTTACTTCGCGACTTGACAGCATTGTTACAGATTCCTCGAAAGCACAACAACAAGCAGGAAGCGGCTAAGCTAGATCTCTATGATAAGAAGTGGGAATACCTATTCTCTAGACATCGGCGATAAGGAGTGGAAATAACTATACCTATGAAAAAATATTTCGAGATAACGATTTTAGAATGACGTATGTATTCAAAATTAGAAGGTAAAACTTCGTGTGATCTGTACACATAACATTGGTCTGAACAGTTGTACGCTTAACAAAATGGACAACGATTTAATAAGTGTACAATATTAACAGAGAATTTCTCAGAAAATCAAACAGTTTAATGTGTTGACATCTTAAAGCAAGATTCAGGGAAATGGGGTGGTCTTTCTCTCAGCTCTGAGCAAGTGAACAAAGTTAACTATCTGGCAACAATCATTTCTTCAAATCAGATGCAAAGTGATGAACTCTTACCACAAACTTCTTCTCTAAAATATTATATATATAGTTCTCCCTTTCCAGTAAATACATCCATCGCCTACCACACTTCAACTAATACTGTATCAGACTGCACAAAGACTGTGCCCCAACAAGACCGAGGAAGGTTTAACAATAACATAAAGTAACAAGCGCAGTTTACTATACGACTTACTGGTGTCCTGGCGACTGTCTTCTGTATTTTTGTCTTACCGTATACAAAAAGAGATGGAAGAGCGCCACTTAGTCACTACATGGTCTCTGGGAGTCAGCGTTTCCATAGTGTTTTATTAATGCAGTGAGACCTAACGAAATTTCAGGGCCTCAGTCTCTTATAGTCAACTTGTTATTCAATATGATCATTGCATATGTATTGAACGAACAACTGATAACAAACGAAGAAGTGGTGAGACCCACTTATTTTCAGCAACTCGATTAATATCTCTCAGGCTTATTTTACACAAAATTAACAACCCCATTTTATTCTGTCCCCAGCAGCCAAAACACAAGTAATGAAACAACGTACCCCTAGAAGCGTTTCACGTTAGAAGAACTTGTGTATCAACATAGTTTACTTCATTTCAGATTAGACACTCATATTTAAGCTTGCTCCCACATCGCATGAGTAACAAATGTAAACATCACAAAATTTAACTGACTGTTCGACATTTGTATTCCTTACCTGAGGGTGCAAAACGGTAGCAAGAAAGTTATATTTTCCTCGACGAAGTGTAGTGTATTCATTCATACGATTCAAATTGTCCTTGATTTTGCTACTATGTTACTGTCGGAAGTGCAGATCAAATGTAGATCATTGTTTTCCACGATAAGAAATAGGTGCTGGAGCGTGAGTTTGTAGAGTGTAGTGAAGAGAAGTAGTGGAAATGAGAGCAGCGAGGATCTTCACATCAGGATTGGTGATCAGGAAATAGATAAAATTAAGGAACGAAGCTAACTGGACAATGAATTAACCGCCGATGGCAGAAAGGGCATTCCTGGTCAAGAGTAATCTACTAGTGTTAAAGTCCTCAACTTGCGGAAGAAATTTCTGGTAATGTTTGTTTGGAGCACTGCATTGTCTGGTACAGAAACGTGACTAAGGGAAAATGGAACAGAAGAGAATCGAAGCATTTGAGTTTTACTGCTCCAGAAGGACGTTAAAAATTAGTTGGACTAGTCAGATCAGGAATGAGGACCGTCCATAGAGAATCAGTGATGGACAGAATGTATAGCAAACACTGAGAAGAAGAAGGGCCAGAATCGTAGGATGTCTGTTAAGACATCAGGGAATAACATATGTGGTTCTAGAGGGAATTGTAGTGCAAAAACGGTAGAAGAAGACGGAGACAGGAAAACATCCAACAGTGCCGCCGGTCCCGGCGGAGTTTCGAGTACTCCCTCGGGCACGGGTGTCTGTGTGTTTGTCCGTAGGATAATTTAGGTTAAGTAGTATGTAAGCTTAGGGACTGACGACCTCAGCAGTTAACTCCCAAAAAGTTTCACACACGTTTTAACATTTGAATACGTCCAACAAATAATGACTGTGGACATAGGCTGCAAAATGCTACTCTGAGGCGAGGATGTTAAAGCAGGGTAGGAATTCATGGCGGGCCGCTTCAGATCAGTCCGAAGATAGATGACTCAAGAAAAAGTGAAGACGAAGTATCAAACTGACAATTACGGAAAATTAGCATTGTCTTCTGCTACTGGATGCTTCAAATGGTAACACACTAGAAATATTCACAGTGGAAAGCGCAAAGATTCTGAGAATACGTTTGTAAACTGCTATTGCACCTTTATTTCTGGCCTCAATAATCATTTGTGGTGAACGTATGGGGGAACATTTATGAAAACCCCACTATTGCTGTTACACAGCGGAGAAAACATGCAGCGCTCATAGCTGCAGCAGAGAGCTGAAAGAAAGCTGGCTTCAGACCGGTTGGGTGACAGACGTCACATTCTGCGGACGGTGCGTTCGATAGGCGTCCGTGCAGGGTGTGGGCGGACGACGTCCCCCATTCGACAGCGGCTATCGCCGGCAGCAGACCACGGCGGGAGGGTGGTGCCGGTTGGTGGCCCGTGAAGCAGCGATATTCGCGTCAAAATACCGCTCTACATCGCCGCAAACAGCGCCCGCCCCGCCACCTACAAACAGGTAACAATAACCAAGTGTCGCATTTACGTTGGTTTCTATAGAGCACGGACTGAAGGTCAGGCTTCCATTTTTTTTGTCACTCGCAAATTGACAAACAACTGTAGCTCTTACGAGGAATTGTAGAGCAAAATATCCTGCTGCCAAACCAGCTCTTGATGTGGCTTGTTTTGGTTAAACATCGTGACGTAATTCTGTAGAACTCGTCGGTAGAAAGCACTCGACGTACATCAAATCAGTCGCTCCATATGGAAGGCGTATACTATGACAAAAAAATCTTTTTTATCGTTTTGAATCAAGTTTAAATCGTTTGACAAGTTATTGGTTTGTGTTAATTGGAATGTTTCTCAGTCATTAAAGTAAGTGGAAGCTATTTGTTCGCACAATTCGTGATATCTTATTTCAATTTATTTCAGTGGAAGTGCAGTGACTTTAATTCGAGAAGAATTGATGTTGAGCGTGCTGGAGAATCTGGTGGAGGTAGTTTCTCCATTGGAGTGGCAGTTCTCGACGAGACAGCCAACTTCAATAGTCTTTATTCTTCTAGCATTTAGATCCACCGGAGTCTGTCCTTCTGCAATGACAGTATCTTAATGAGAAATGATTGGTAGTCCTATAAATTTCCGTAATTCAAGATAAGAGAATAACTGTAGCCTTCTAATAGTCATAATCGCGAGAAGACTCATCCACCCACTCAGTTCACATTAATATCGAACAAGTGACGACGTAATGCTGCTCATATGAAATCAATGAGTCGTTAATAGTCGATAATCAAACGTGGCGCCTGCTAGTGAATCTTCTGCTACATTTTCTACACGACATTTTCTTACTATAGATGTTTACAAGTAGTTAATTCACTAACCAGTATTACGACATGAACTTCCCTAGGATAACAATTTATTTAAAGGCGGACTTTAATAATGCTCCATAACACTAAAACTCTCACTATACTGGTTCGATTACAATTGATGCTGATTACCAGCTTAACACAAGTAAAAAAAGAATAATTATGAGTGTCTTAGAGTTCTGAAGGCGCTCGAGTGATATTGATAAAAATCTACAGTCGATTGTACGAAAGAAGTCTCTGATACCAAGGAGGAATCAGTTCTTGCCTCGTTTCAAATATGACATAGTTATTAATGTGAGTTTTGTTTAGGAAAAGCTAGAATCATTACTACGACAATCCGATGGAATTTCTGTTAGCCTATGTACTGAATTTGCAGCTGAATTTCCTGCCATGTCAACCACAGAAATATGTAGGTCGTCCTGAGAATAAAAAACGGTTTCAATGATTAGAAAAGTTATAGGGCATACCAGCATAGGAGAAGAATAACAGAGGCCGTTCGAGAGTGGAACATAAGAGAGCCAGATTGAAGGGGGTTCATTGAACCCTCTGCCAGGTACTTCATTGGGAGTAACACAGTAACCACTTAGATGTAGAAGCGATCCTCAGTAACACCATCCTGTCTCACTACCGCGTACCTGTTGAAGCATTCTTGAGCAAATTATAGTAAAATGTTCCTCGAACAGAATTATCTTTTCTATGCCAGTCAGTATGGACTCTGGAAAGACCGCCATGTGAGACATAAATTGCCTTTCACTCGTATGACACCCTTAAAAGTGTAGTCGAAGGCGCCAGGTATATGCAGTATTTTATTCTGGCTATGAAAAGCATTTCGCGCAGGAACGCACAAATGATTCTTAACAAGTACAATTATTGAGGATGAAAGCTCGTCTGTGAGCTCTTTTCTTGAGTGGAAAATTAATCTCGTGAACATTCGTTAAATGCAGATGTTGGCTCTGTGCTCTCCTTGTAGCCAGACCCGGCCCACCCGCGCTCTTCGCTCTTTTGCGTGCCATTCCACAAGATAAGAATTCAGTACTCGCACTTGTCATGCATAAGCTTACAAAATAATTGAATAAAAATCCTTTGGCGCCACAGACAGAGACTTTAAGGACTTTATACACTATACGCATACCGTCTGGGCTGGCATATGTTGTAGATAGCTATGCAAATACCGAGTATAAGATGAGGAGATAAGTCATTTTTTCAGCTTATCATTTCCTATACAGCTCAACACCACTACTGTTCTCTTTGATGATTAGATTAAAAGCTAGGGGAAACGATGAAGCTAAATGGTGTGGGTAGAGTCAACTCAAAGCAAGTCGTCTATTTACAATAGACCAAATATTCTTCGATGCGCTCACAAGATAACTGACAAATGTTTAAAGAGACAGCTCCAATTCACAACATCGTTAATAATATGAATTGATTATTAAGTTTCGATTGTGAATTTGTAACCCACAGCACACTTCGGAGTCTTAATGACAGAAGCAAATCTCTGTACTTCGCAGAAAAAGCATCATTTCAAAAGAATAAATTTTAACCGAAAGAATACCGGTTAGATTATCATCGACCATCGTCAAACAGTTGAGTATACTGTACAGTAAGTTTGGAACAAACTTGGTATTCCAGTTAATTAATTTCCTGTAGCTAACTACACCTGTTATGAACTATGGATCTGAGATTGCTTGAAATATTAATTACCGAATGAATATATGAAGTTGCCGGTTCATGCTTGAGCAAAAACTTTTTATTTCTATCCGAATGATTAAATATAACCTTATGTATTAACTGTTGTTGTTGTTGTTGTTGTTGTGGTCTTCAGTCCTGAGACTGGTTTGATGCAGCTCTCCATGCTACTCTATCCTGTGCAAGCTGCTTCATCTCCCAGTACCTACTGCAACCTACATCCTTCTGAATCTGCTTAGTGTACTCATCTCTCGGTCTCCCTCTACGATTTTTACCCTTCACGCTGCCCTCCAATGCTAAATTGGTGATCCCTTGATGCCTCAAAACATGTCCTACCAACCGATCCCTTCTTCTAGTCAAGTTGTGCCACAAACTTCTCTTCTCCCCAATCCTATTCAATACCTCCTCATTAGTTACGTGATCTATCCACCTTATCTTCAGTATTCTTCTGTAGCACCACATTTCGAAAGCTTCTATTCTCTTCTTGTCCAAACTAGTTATCGTCCATGTTTCACTTCCATACATGGCTACACTCCAAACAAATACTTTCAGAAACAACTTCCTGATACATAAATCTATATTCGATGTTAACAAATTTCTCTTCTTCAGAAACGCTTTCCTTGCCATTGCCAGTCTACATTTTATAATGTATTAACTGCTGATATATATTTAGATGCAACGGTAAATGTACACAATTATGCCCAAAGAAAATGCGTCTTATAACGCATGGCGATCTGATCAAAACAGGTGCCTTGTCAAGCTAAAGTCACCTATAATAGTATGGAAGAAATGTAATGAATACTGTTGATGACAAAGACATCTACCCATACCATACGCCAACCACGATGCTTAATTCTGTCCTGTGACATTACAAGTTGCAAAATGCACAGACAGAATGACATCGGTAGCAACAACTTGACTTATTCTCCTCTTAACAACTGATTTCCTTCCATTCCCCTCGACTCTTATAACAGCCGTCTGTTATCTGTACAGGTTGTGGATAAATTTCAAAGAGAATGTTTCAGTCAACATTGTCAAAAGCTGTCTTAAAGTAGAAATGTTGTAAACGTAGAATTGTCTTTCCCTAACCAACCTTCTACGGGAAAGAGTACGGTCATTTGTTAAATCCTGCCTTGAGGTCAACTACGTGGTGTCTAGGAAGCCTGCCTTCTTGGATCGCTAGACGAAGTTCAAACAATTTGTATTCATAAATTTTACTAAGAAATGAACAATGACAGTACTTAACACTTACAATAACACAGAAGTGTCGCAAGAAAAGGGCGACATGGAAATAAGAAAACCCTTCAGTATATAAAATACCTAATTCGCTGGTGTTGATGTGCCTAACCTTCCTGCAGCAGTAGAGGTGGGCCGCGACCAGTCGGCAGCGGCGATTATGTTCTCTTCACTTAGAGGCCGCAGCTATCGCGTTGTCCTCCTAGAGAGGGGTCAGTGAGCGTACAATTGGGTGATGTCTTCTTCACAGCCCTCTCTGCTCTCTCGTTTCCGACTGGAGTTCCAGTGCTGAACTTTACGCCATAACATCATCAATCTACATGAACATCTACATTTATACTCCGCAAGCCACCCAACGGTGTGTGGCGAAGGGCACTTTACGTGCCACTGTCATTACTTCCCTTTCCTGTTCCAGTCGCGTATGGTTCGCGGGAAGAACGACTGTCTGAAAGCCTCCGTGCGCGCTCGAATCTCTCTAATTTTACATTCTTGATCTCCTCGGGAGGTATAAGTAGGGGAAAGCAGTATATTCGATACCTCATCCAGAAACGCACTCTCTCGAAACCTGGCGAGCAAGCTACACCGCGATGCAGAGCGCCTCTCTTGCAGAGTCTGCCACTTGAGTTTGCTAAACATATCCGTAACGCTATCACGGTTACCAAATAACCTTGTGACGAAACGCGCCGCTCTTCTTTGAATCTTCTCTATCTCCTCCGTCAACCCGATCTGGTACGGTTTCCACACTGATGAGAAATACTGAAGTATAGGTCGAATGAGTGTTTTGTAAGCCGTCTCCTTTGTTGATGGACTACATTTTCTAAGGACTCTCCCAATGAAACTCAATCTGGTACCCGCCTTACCAACAATTACTTTTATATGATCATTCCATTTCAAATCATTCCGCACGCATACTCACAGATATTTTACAGAAGTAACTGCTACCAGTGTTTCTTCCGCTATCATATAATCATACAATAAAGGATTCTTCTCTCTATGTATTCGCAATACATTACATTTGTCTATGTTAAGTGTCAGTTGCCACTCCCTGCACCAAGTGTCTATCCGCTGCAGATCTTCCTGCACTTTGCTACAATTTTCTAATGGTGCAACTTCTCTGTTTACTACAGCACCATCCGCGAAAAGCCGCATGGAACTTCCAACACTATCTACTAAGTCAAATATATATATTGTGAAAAGCAATGGCCCCATAACACTCCCCTGTGGCACGCCAGAGGTTACTTTAACGTCTGTAGACGTCTCTCCATTGATAAAAACATGCTGTGTTCTGTTTGGTAAAAACTCTTCAATCAAGCCACACAGCTGCTTTGATATTCCGTAGGCTCTTACTTTATCAGGCGACAGTGCGGAACTGTATCGAACGCCTTCCGGAAGGCAAGGAAAATAGCATCTACCTGGGAGCCTCTATCTTATATTTTCTGGGTCTCGTGAACAAATAAAGCGAGTTGGATCTCACACGATCGCTGTTTCCGGAATCCATGTTGATTCCTACAGAGTAGGATTAGGACTTTTAGTGCTGTGTTAAATTCTTTCTACAGCATCTTATCTCCCATATCAGTTTCATCCAGTCCTCTTCCATTTCTATAATATCGTCTTAAAGTACATCTTCCTCGTATAAACCCTCTGTAATATCGAATCCAACTTTCAGCTTTCCCTTCTTTGCTTAGAATTGATTTTCCGTCTGGGCCCATGACATACACACAGTCTGTGGTGGTTTCATTGTAAACTTTCTAAGCAATTCTGATAGGAAAAGTGAACCAGAAGTGTTATTAATGACATATAACTTAGAATGAAGTATCAAATTCCCTATACATATATCTCAAGACCGCAACACTGTAATAGATTATGTATTTGTGCAGCAAGGGATTTAAAACTAACACATCCTTTCCATATGATAAATGGATTATCAGACCATAATTCACATCTAATTAACTTACTAAACCTTGCAACATGTAGAGTTCAGAAACCATTGAGTAAAAGTTTATCGCTGGTCAAGATGGTATCTACATAGCAATTCAGAGGAAGTTTAAGCTATGTTAATTGGGGAGATGTACACAATGTGCCAAATGCCAGTGATAAATGCAATATATTTTTTGATAAATTTATATACCGTTTTGAACACTATTGCCCCAAATAATTACTAAATGTAATTCCAAACAGTTTTCAAACAAACCCTGGATCACAACAGGTATTAAAACGTCTTCAGAAAGAAAAAGAAAAGTCATGAGGCAGCAAGAATTAATAAAGACCCAGAAGTAACTTTACAGTGAAAAATTATAGTAACATACTGAGAAAAGTTATCAGAAAATCAAAAAATACACTCCTGGAAATGGAAAAAAGAACACATTGACACCGGTGTGTCAGACCCATCATACTTGCTCCGGACACTGCGAGAGGGCTGTACAAGCAATGATCACACGCACGGCACAGCGGACACACCAGGAATCGCGGTGTTGGCCGTCGAATGGCGCTAGCTGCGCAGCATTTGTGCGTCGCCGCCGTCAGTGTCAGCCAGTTTGCCGTGGCATACGGAGCTCCATCGCAGTCTTTAACACTGGTAGCATGCCGCGACAGCGTGGACGTGAACCGTATGTGCAGTTGACAGACTTTGAGCGAGGGCGTATAGTGGGCATGTGGGAGGCCGGGTGGACGTACCGCAGAATTGATCAACACGTGGGGCGTGAGGTCTCCACAGTATATCGATGTTGTCGCCAGTGGTCGGCGGAAGGTGCACGTGCCCGTCGACCTGGGACCGGACCGCAGCGACGCACGGATGCACGCCAAGACCGTAGGATCCTACGCAGTGCCGTAGGGGACCGCACCGCCACTTCCCAGCAAATTAGGGACACTGTTGCTCCTGGGGTATCGGCGAGGACCATTCGCAAGCGTCTCCATGAAGCTGGGCTACGGTCCCGCACACCGTTAGGCCGTCTTCCGCTCACGCCCCAACATCGTGCAGCCCGCCTCCAGTGGTGTCGCGACAGGCGTGTATGGAGGGACGAATCGAGACGTGTGGTCTTCAGCGATGAGACTCGCTTCTGCCTTGGTGCCAATGATGGTCGTATGCGTGTTTGGCGCCGTGCAGGTGAGCGCCACAATCAGGACTGCATACGACCGAGGCACACAGGGCCAACGCCCGGCATCATGGTGTGGGGAGCGATCTCCTACACTGGCCGTACAGCTCTGGTGATCGTCGAGGGGACACTGAATAGTGCACGGTACATCCAAACCGTCATCGAACCCATCGTTGGCCGGCCGCGGAGGTCTCGCGGTTCTAGGGGCGCAGTCCGGAACCGTGCGACTGCTACAGTCGCAGGTTCGAATCCTGCCTCAGACATGGATGTGTGTGATGTCCTTAGGTTAGTTAGGTTTAAGTAGTTCTAAGTTCTAGGGGACTAATGACCACAGCAGTTGAGTCCCATAGTGCTCAGAGCCATTTGAACCATTTTTGAACCCATCGTTCTATCATTCGTAGACCGGCAAGGGAACTTGCTGTTCCAACAGGACAATGCACTTCCGCATGTATCCTGTGCCACCCAACGTGCTCTAGAAGGTGTAAGTCAACTACCCTGGACAGCAAGATCTCCGGATCTGTCCCCCATTGAGCATGTTTGGGACTGGATGAAGCGTCGTCTCACGCGGTCTGCACCTCCAGCACGAACGCTGGTCCAACTGAGGCGCCAGGTGGAAATGGCATGGCAAGCCGTTCCACAGGACTACATCCAGCATCTGTACGATCGTCTCCATGGGAGAATAGCAACCTGCATTGCTGCGAAAGGTGGATATACACTGTACTAGTGCCGACATTGCGCATGCTCTGTTGCCTGGGTCTATGTGCCTGTGGTTCTGTCAATGTGATCATGTGATGTATCTGACCCCAGGAAAGTGTCAATAAAGTTTCCCCTTCCTGGGACAATGAATTCACGGTGTTCGTATTTCAATTTCCAGGAGTGTATGTATATTAGAGTTGAAATTAATAAGTTGGGGCAGGAGAACAAATGAGGTTGGAATGTCGTTAGAAGAGAGACAGGAAAAGTAACCACTGGGGTAGATTGTATAACTATTAATGAGAATGAGACAATCTTAACCAACAGTAGACAAGTACCTAATATATTTAACAACCTTTTCTTAAATGTAGGTGAAATAATTCGTGGGAATAATTCAAAAGAAAAAGGCATGTAGTACATGAAAGAGTCAGTTTTGAGAAATCCTAGTGTCATGAATTTTCCTCAAACAACCACTTGTGAAGTAAGGAAAATCTTTCAACCTATGAAAAATTTACGTTCTGTCAGAGCAGATGACATCTCTTACGAGATATAGAAACAATGTGTAGCATTAACAACTGCTATGTTGAGTCACATCTGGAATGCATTATTAACTCACAGTATTTTCCTAGACAGGTTACAATATGCTATTTTCAAGCCTCTCTACAAAACGGGGACACCACAGATGTCGATAATTACCAGCCAGTATCCTTGCTCACAGGATATTCAAAAATTGTTGAGAAAGTAATATACACAATAGTGGCATACCACCCTAGCAGTAATGGGACACTTAGTAAATGAGTTTGGATTTCAGAAATGCTGTTCCACTGAGACACCAGTATACCATTTCACTGACTACACAATAGAGTCTTTAAATAGTAAAATGTCACCAATAGTCATTTTCTGCGACTTATCCAAAGCGTTTGGTTGTGTGAACCATGAAATTATGTTACAAGAATTACAATTCCATGGTATAAATGGAACAGCATGTGAGTGGTTTAAGCCATATCTACAGATAAGGAATCAAAAAGTTCCTTAACAAGAAGTTAAACTGACACTGTTTGCCGATGATACAATCATCATTAGCAGTCTATTAAAAAGATACAAATAATGTCTTTGGAAAAGTTATCGATTGGTTTCCTGCAAATAGGCTTGCTCTCAACTTTGAAAAAATACGGTACAACGAATTTTCTACTGCAAGGAATACAGTTTCTTCAATAATTATAACACATCAACAGATGTCTGTAGCCAGGGTAGAGCATACTAAGTTCTTGGTTGTACATATAGATGAGAATCATAACTGCCAGATTGATATTTTCGATCTGCTAAAGCGACTGGGTTCAGCAACTTTTGAATTCTGAAAAATTGCTGGTTTTGAGGATGTACAAATTAGCAAGCAACATACTTTGAATATTTGCACTCTCTGATGTCATACAGAACAATATTGTGGGGTAATCAACACTTCAAGGTATTCACTGCTTAAAAGGAAGTGGTTAGAATACTATGTGAGGCTCATATTCACACATCTCTTTAAAAGGCTTAGAATTCTTACAACAGCTTCACAGTATATCTACTCAGTAATTAAATTTGCTCTCGGAAATATGGACCAGTTTAAAAACAACACTGACATTCATGATTACACTCTCCTCTACATAAATATCTTTGTCACCAAAAGGGGTAAAATATGCTGTGTACAACTTTTCGATAAATTACCAAATGTTTGACATACAGCAGTAACAGTTTGAAAAATAATTTGAAATCATATCCGATTGATAACTCCTTCTATATCATAGATAAATCCTGGAATACGAAATAGAAATAAAAAAATCTGTAGTACAATATATGCATTTTGTACCATTTCAGGGCATGAGGTAGGTACAAAGAGTGTAAGCTTTACGAAAAAGAGAAACCTGCATTCATGTGCACATTTCTTATGCACTTGACACATTCCACATCATACTGGTTGCCGTGATATTCATCAATGGAACACGTAACTAACTATCTAGCTGCTTATGATTTCTCCAAAGGCCTATTTAATATTTCCTATGGGTCACTTCTGTGTTTTCCGCAAATCGTACATATTGCTAAATTCTTACATTTGTCATGTAGCCATTGCTGCTTGGCCATTACGCACTTTCTGTCGGTGTCATTTTTAGACGTTTTATACTAACCTGCTTCATCTAGTGCATTTTTATATTTTCTCCTTTCTTCTGTTAAATTGAAAATCTCCTTGTTATCCAAGAGTTTCTAGTAAATTTGTTTTGTTATCTCTATGAAACTCTGCTGCGTTAACTCTTTCATCTTCTAAACATTTGTCCCGATGTTTCTTAGCACAACTTTAAAAAATGTTTACAAAACAATCTGCTTCAAAAATGCTCTGGTGTTGGAAAAAGTGAGAAGAAATTTGCAAACCCAAAATGGCAGTAAAAACTAAGAATAAAAAACACAACAGCTAAGCTCTTTGTGGCATGCTTAGCACAATGTAATTTTCCGTCTGTTGTATAGTGTGGAATCTCTGGCAGCCATAGCCTTATACAACTAGACTTTGAACAAGCTGTTGTCGGTCTTTCCTTTTGCTGAACTATTCGCGCATTGTAACTAGAACAGATTTTGAACAATGAACATGTTACGCTTTATATATTGATCGCTACACTATGTACTAGTTTAGTGTGAGAGGAGGATAGCAAAATATCTACAGTGGCCTTGCTTTTGTACAACGAGAGTCAGTGTATAATAAAGGAGACAGGTGAGGTCTTTTCCTTTCCTTATTTTGGCTGCGTTGGCTAGGAAGCTTTAACACTCTCCTTCTGTAAATGTTTTTTTTTGCGTATCTTCCTTTGTAGAAAAAAGACAGCTGTCCAATATTCTATGAGTTATAGACTTTTTTCGAATATCGCCTTCACGTATCCCATCTCCGATTCTTGAATGCCATTCCAATCTTTTGAAAATACTACACTTGTATGTAACATTAACGAAATTGGCACTTTTCAGGATTCTAAGGCTAACACAGGCAAAAATAAGCGTCACGGTCGAAATAAGCTGTTTTGGGTGATATCAAATTAACAATTTCGAGTATAGTTAGTCACGAAAAGTGTAAGTACGAATTTATTTGTAACTAGGAACTCAGGGAAAAGAATAAGCTTTAAGTTGAACGTCCCTTGGTAGTCCTCGCACGGAGATCCCAATTGGGGACTATTTTATTTCCGGCATATTTTACCCAAGTGGATGCCTTCATCATTTAGACATATAGTAGAGCTTCACGCTTTCGGGTAAAAATATGGCTGTAGTTTCTCCTTACTTTCAGCCATTTGCTATAGCAGCACACCAACGCCCCTTTGACTGATGTTACAAGGCCAGATTAGCCGATCATTCGGACTGTCGAACCTACGACTACAGACAATTCTACTGCCCCTCTTCACGAGCCTCTAGTTTCTCTGGCCTCAAAGCCGATAACCCGATGTTATAGTTCCAACGCTCATGTGTATCGCTGAGGTACGCACGCCTCCCCACCAACGGCAAGGTCCATGGTTCCTGGGGTTGGACGGGGTCGGGAGGCCACTTACGTTCACTACACTTTCGCAGCAATTTCACATTAATCTTACTAGGCACAGATTTGTTTCTCAAATAATTGCAGAATGGTGTTGATGTGCTATAGCGAAACCAGAATTTCAGATAATTATCACTCTCTGTTGTATCTTGAATCAGTCAAATTTAAATTCCAATGGCAACTGTACTTACGTTCTAACTTCATATGGCCAAATAATTAAACAGTGAATGCTAATTACTGTTTACAAGGTGTTGTTACAATGTTCGAAATTAATGAATCTACTACACTGGTGAGTCTTTTCGAAAACTACACTGGTAAATGACAGTCTTTCTTTGTGATGAATTGCAGATGCCATAATGTATTCCCACGCAAAAGCAATTGCAACAGGTTATCCCTTCAGTAACGTGTAGCTTATATTACATTTAGCAATTCAGTAGTCTTCTCTCAGTGCCTCGTTTGCCAACTCATCTTCATTTACCCTGCATTGCGACCCAGATATAGACTCATTCATTAAATATTTTCAGTACATTGCTACAATTTCGATACCACATCGTCAGTGCATTTCATTACGCACTTGAACAAAGCTTCTTTGTGTCCATGTTCGATCACTGTTCACTTGCAGCTTTCTGTGCATTTGTGCACGTTCAAGACTGAACGATAAACTTAACAAGGTCTCTGAATGACAGCTTTTGTACTACAGTATTTTGCAATAATGTTTTTTAATAGTTTGTCACAATTACACATTTCAGTTCGTCAATCAAGATCCCAAAATAAATCATTCATTCATTTATTCATTTCCGTGTTCGGTCAGCATTTCCAGAAGGTAGCAACTCCGATGGCCTTGTTGTTCCCTCGATCAGGTCCAGTGTTGTGCAGGGTTGTTCAGGTTGAGGACAAATTAGCAGCTGGGCCGGGTCTTGTGTTGTTCTGCAATCACAGGCTGTAACTCCATCAGCTAAAGGAATGCCCCATTTGCGCATGTTGGTCTTGCGTAAAGGAACACCCATCCTAAGACGATTGATCGATATCCAAATAGGGTTCGGCAAGTCGTTTCCAGGAGATAGCTTTTCCTTTACAGGGATATCAGGTGGCAGCTTGCTCTTCCACCTGGTGTTGCGGTTAGACTCTGGTGTTCCCTCTAGTGGTAGAGTTCTGGCGGTGAAGTTCTTTCTCGACTTCAGTTGACGGACTATAGCCTGATGATCGTGCAGTGGATGTCGGGGATGATAAGTTTGCTTAGCCCTCTCTACATCAGTAGCAACAGCGCCTCTAATAGTGGCGGGAGCTATTCCAACAATAGGGTAGATTTTATCGACTGGACTTTTCTTCATACATCTCGACAAGATTCGGACGGTCTCATTGATTGCAATTTCAGCCTGCTTGGCGTGAGTAGATGCACTCCACACAGGTGAAGCATACCCTGCAGTGGACACACACAAAACAAGAGGCGAAATTCTAAGACGGAAGGACTTGCTCCCCAGGCGGAGGATGTGAGCTCCCCCAAAATGTTCTCAGGGAACTAATTTTCAGTCTGGTGTTATGGCAATGTTCCTTGAAGGACAGAGTTCGGTCAAGGATAACACCCGAGCTTCTGTATTCTTCAAGTGGCATGCGCACACCTGAGTCTTTTTGGGATTTGGCTTTAGATGATTGGCTTTGGAGTAGGAGCCAAGCGTATCTACCGCAGAAGTCAACTTTTCCTCTACATCTTCAATCGTCTTTCCCTGTGCAGCTACTACAGTGTCGTCAGCATAGATGAAAAACCTGGAATTTTCCGTTATGGGCTGGTCATTAGTGTAAACACTGTAGAGCACAGGGGCGATATTATTATGCACAGTCTTGTGGTGTTATGAGCCCTGTTTATTATTGTGAAGAAATATGGAGACCTAAGGCTGGTCACAACTAACGTAATGCAGAACTTTCAATGTAACTATTCTTGGGATGAACATTGTAATAGATCTATGTACAAGGTTTTATGCAGAATATTAGAGATTGGTAATGAGTTGTAGGCTGATTTTGGGATTACTTGATAGCAACTGATACAGTACATTAGTACATTAGTACATTCCGATGGAGGGAGATTGGAGCGGGCCGACCGTTGATTGGTCGTTTGGTTGGTCGTCTCATCGGCCGACGTATATTTGGTCCTTTCACCGTTTCCGAGCATGGGCTGTTGGTCGGTTGGCGTGGAGCAGCGAGGCGTCGTCGTCACTCGGTTGTAGTGAGTGGTGCTGTTCCCATTGATAGGAGGTCCGTCGCTCACCGATCCTGGACACGAAAGTTGAGTTTTTACTTAATCTACCAGCTAGTCGCTAGTGTTCACGTTGTGTCGCTTGAATTTCGTTGTTGGCTGTGGGGAACTTCCTGGGAGCAATAACGTGTGTTTTCAAGTTGTCAAATTTTGAATTGAAGTGCACCAGCGGAATCTTACCCCATGTGCCCGTTAACCTTCCGGTTACCTGCCCTGGCCGTTTACGTAAATTCAGGCAGTGTATTTTCCTAATCGCGTTTTCACTGTCCAGAACGGTTTGTAGTTTGACAGCTCAATGTATAATTGGTTCTGGGCGCCAATACCTTCTAGGTTGTTATATTGAACTCCCTGTTGTGTGCTGGCCGGGTGGAACGGAAGTTATCCCGTTGGTGGGTCCGTTGACTCTCTGTCGATTGGGTTGTCGTCGAATCGAGAATGTTTGGGCCGACTACCTGTCTCACCTAAGCGAGCGTTAGCGTTTCAATTCCGGGCCTACCCACGAAAACTTCTGAGCCCCGTGGGCTGTACTGCCTTTATTATTTGTTCTTGTTTTTTTGTATTTGTATGGCTTGTAGCCGATTTTTAAATTTAGGTTGTTTTGCCCTTATGGCGTAAGACTGTTTGGGCCTTCAGCCTAACTAAAGAACTGTTTTAAGATAAGATCTTTGCCTTTAAAAAGTTAGTTTTGGTTTGAGTCTTAAGTGATGGGCCTTCAGCCAATTTTTTTAAAAATTAAAGTTATTTTGTTTTTAAGGTATGAGATTGTTTAGGCCTTTAACCTAGTTGAAAGAACTCATTTAAGATAAGGCTTTCTGCCTTTTAAATTTCTTATTTTCGTTTCAGTCTTCAGTTATTGGCCTTCAGCCGATCTTAAATTACAGTGGTCTTGCCCTTAAGGCATGAGATTCTATGCCGCATTCAGCTGGTAAATAAGTTCCAAAAATTAATTGTGTGCTTTTTTTGAAGAAAATGATTGGCACTTGTAATGTTTGGTCAAATAAATAAAGTTGTATTTTCGAGTGTAAGTGACAGCCGCTTATTTTGGCTCCTTTCCTCTATTAAAACTACCTGTCCTGTCCTGCTGATTTAGCAGGGCGTTTCAAATTCGTTATACAAATTCGATCTTGTTAGGCTGTTATGAAAGTTTCAATAAATCTGAAGAACTGCTGTAGACTTATCGTGATTGTCTTTCTGTAATCTGAAGACCCACGGTCATTACTGGGAAACAGTCAGTATCTTTCACTGCAAACTGTTCTTTATGCACAGATTAACAACCCATTACCCGTTTAATGATTTTTTTCGTATTATATTAAAAGGAAAAAAATAATATATGCATCTATTCGGATACAAGATTCTCGAAGAGGAAACTTAGGAAGCGTCAGTAGAAAGACTGCTCTTAACATAAGAAAATGTGTTACAGGCTGTGTTGATGGCCTTCGGTGGAACTGTGTAATAGAAAGGCACCCTGCTGTTAAACATACTTTCAGTTTAGGATGCGTATAGTTTATCCTACACCAGTCTCTTTACTAATGATGGCAGTGGGCAATGCATGCTGCGACTTGTGGATACAAGGTCGCTGATATTATTTCGCCAGTCCTTGTGGCCATTGACAATGTGTTGTCTTCTTTGCTCTTGAAAAGTATGTTGTAAAATATATTTACAATGATACTGTAGACAAACTGACGATCAGAGTTATCTATTGTTAATGTGTGTGTGAATTCCTAAGAGACCAAACTCCTAAGGTCATCGATCCTTAGACTTACACACTACTTAAACTAATTTATGCTAAGAACAATACACACACTAATGACCGATGGAGGACTCGAACATTTGATGGGGGGAGCCGTGCGAAGCGTGACATGGCCCCTCAAACCAAGCTCCTACCCCTCATGGTCTCAAAGGTATCATCTATAATAATAGTAATATAAGTAAATATTATTTTGTGTTTAATTTTTAATACCGCCATTGATATAATGTACATAAGCTGCAATATTATTGAACAATGATTGCCCTATAGATAAGATTAACATAATTTAGTTGCTGGTTGGATTAAACTGAATTTAGCTTTACCTTGAAGACAAAGCTGTTACCATTCCGGTAGTGGATCTGTTACATAAATCACTGAAGTCCATCATTTTAAATTTTATTAATTACACAAATGATAGCAGGAAACTTCAGTGATCTTGTTCCATGAAACTATTCCGATATGTGCCTGAAATGATGAAGATGGAATACACCAACATTAGCTGAAATGGACGTTGATCTAAGCCCACCGTCCAATTAACATACACAGTATCTTAATATTTCAGGTCCTTTTCTTCATTTACGCTTCAGTAGGTGAAGTAATTCATAGATTTACTATTTCTATAAGACTGATCACAACAGAAATCTGTTTCGATCACTTCGTAATCCGATATTTGTTATTTTGCAACTTCTTATTCCCCATACGTTTCATAAATATAGGAAGATCTTAGAGAATTTTTTGTGTTTATTAAATCATAGGAGCAGTTCTGGAGATCTAAAGACGCAAAATTACCCACTGACCTAAAACATTGGTCCTATACATATGTGATATGTATGGAACATTCTTCGTGTATTATGACATCAAACAAGAAAAGAGCGTTCCGTGTAATAATATATCCTGTGCCATTTGATATATTAGTATTTCTAACAGTTTCTGTCTTAATTTAAAATGCATTTAATATATCAATAAATTTTTGTATTGCAGTACCTACGCACAGAATACAAATATAGAAAAGCACAAAGGAATTTCATATACCCTTCTTACATGGTGTTCAGTGATTCTGTTTGTACAAGGTGAAAGAGTAAATGATAGAAGAGAACAACGTTGTTCCGTTGGACACAAAGGCAGCTACTTAAATAAAAGACTGGCATACGTTAGCGATGATACGATCTGCATTAACTCTGTGCGCAACTTCAAACGGGAGCAAAACACTTGTCATCTCGTATCTTGGACTAAAGTGAACAACAAAACAAAGATGATTTACATACTGCTTGTCCACAAATCTTTTCTTAAAAGATAGTTATATCAGCGTAAGGTGAAACACTTCAGAGTAGCAAAGATACATACGGAAAGGGACACTGAATCGAGCAAATTTTGGCAGATAACGACAAGTTGGAAGTGAACCCTGGTACAGCTACGTTCGGAAAATTACAGTCAATGGTGGTCAAGCATTCGTGAAGAGGAGGCCGAAAGGTTATTTGTGGATGCACTAGTCATTCGTGACAATAAAGGCGTCTTCGACGATGGCAGCTTTGTATCGATGTTAGAGGCAAAAATTTAGAGCGTCCTCTGTACGAATGATAATCAAAGAAAAAATATTGTAGAATACTTACTTGTACCTTCATTATCATTAGTACATTACTATAGAGTTACTGATTTACTTGTTAGAATAACAGTTCATTCATGCTGTCAATAAGATAGCAGAAATTAAAACAAGTAAACTTTTTATTGCATAGATGAAAACGTTGCAGCTTAGAATAAGACACTTCGATTACATAAATGCAGATAAGTTTTTCTAGTGGAGATTAAAATCTCAACGAATTGCTGCCACTACGGTACTCCAAGTATAGTCTAAGCACTAGTCACGCCTCAACTAGTAAACGTCAAAGAAAAAAGCTTCTAATGAAACCAGGAATGGTCAGAAATTTGAATTATATCTAATTTTGCATATTCAGTATATAGTTACTAGAAAATGATTTAATCAATTACAACGATTTTCGCTTAACTGGTATTCTAAGGGGCAATGTATGTATGTTAGTTGCCAACGGCCTCGCCGCAATGGTAACACCGGTTCCCGTCTTATCATCAAACTTAAGCACTTCGATGGGTCATCATCTGATGTGTCAGACGCTATTGGCAAGCGGGGTGGAATCAGCCCTGGAGACGCAAACTGAGGAGCTACTGCCCCGGTCTCGTAATGTGACATACTGCTTGGAGATGTGTGTGCTGACCACGTGCCCCTCTATATCGGCATCCAGTGATGCCTGTGGGCTGGGGATGACACTGCAGCCTGTCGGTACTGTTGGACCTTCATGGTCTGCTCGGATGGAGTTACGTTTAACGTATGTTAAGCTCGGATGGAGTTAAGTTTAACGTATGTTAGACAGCCTTACTATCTAGTAGTCGACACTGAGTATTGCAGTCTTATGGACGTAACTCCGCAGCTGCGCATCTGGAACCTAAGGTTACTTTGTATCGAGCTCTATTTGAGCCTTCACTGACCACATAAACCGGGCCTTCATTCTGCACCGTTTTGGCAGTGTCTGTTGCACAAGCTGAGTAACAGCTGATCAGTTTTTGCAACGTACTAGCCTGTCCTGATCTGCGCAGTCGAAGTTGTCATTTCCTCATTTGGTCTCCAGTCGAATAGCTATTGTTTTAGTCATCTGTACACTTATTCAGCTCCGATACACTTGACGCGAATTACACGTGCGTTCAACAAATGTTAGTATACACACTGTGGCCACAGCAATGAATTATGGCTGAGGGAACCGAGGAACGAATGTCGCACTCACACACACAGATACACACACACACCACACACACATACACACACACAAACGGGCACACACCCACACATCATGAATCTCTTCAACGCAGTTTTAACAACGGAAATTTCTTACTTCTACTGGACGCAGTAGGAGAAGCAGCGCCATCTATTTCGGAGGCATGTCGGGAAACTAATGGCAGACGCGTAGCCCCCTAGACCAGCAGCACCAGAGGTCGCTGTTCCTAATAGCAGTGCACCACCGGCCCGACTAACATCGATTTATTTGGCAGAGTGCTTCGAACCTGGGCCCGTACGGCATCGTACGAAGAGCGCCACAACTTGCACAATAAACTTACAAATTAGCCGAGGCGAACTTTGCCCTCCTGCGCAGTTCCTGGCCTGCATCGACGTATGGGGTCGAAGGAGAAAGACGTGGCTGGAGATTCGAAATGCTTCGCTGCCAATCACGCCAGCAGACGGATACTGCTTTTTCATTCGAAAGAAAACCTTAAGAATAGTTACAGGAGAGTGTTGTCCACATTATAATGACTCCTAATTTGCATCATTATTACAAGATCAGTATCTCTGGTACTATCCGGTATTTAATGACGCCAGTGTGACAAAATTGATTCTTATAGCCATATCGTCAGCTATGAGATCTGCTTGTTGAGTAAAATATCATCTGAATACAGCGATGATTTTCTTTCAGTTTTAATCTACATTTTTAGGAACGTCACTAAAGGAACTACTGTAATAATAATAATTAGCGTATGGCATTGGTGGCCGGGAGACCATTCGCGGGGCTGTTCGGCCACCGCTCCACAAGTTCTTTAACGCCATTACGGCGACTAGCGAATGAATGAGGATGAAATGATGATGAAAGACACACAACGCCCATTCATCTCGAGGCAGAGAAAACCCCTGACCCCACCGGGAATCGAACCCGGGATCCCGAGCGCGGGAAGCGAGAACGTTATTGCAAGACCGCAAGCCGCGTACGGATTTACTGTGATAAGTGGAGATAGAAATTTTTATTTATGGGTGAATGTACATAAACCATTGAGTTTTCAGAGAATCTATAATCTGCAGTTTCATTTTTAGGAAGCTGACAAAGAGAAAATGGCGAAGTAGTAGCTGGCTCATCCTCATAGTTCTGCGATCAATCCTCTTCCTTATTGACTTACACTGTCTTATTAATTCCTTTGTCATATGACAACGACATGACTGATCTACTGGAACTTGTATGTGAATTTATCTATATGGTGGTTAAAATCAGTCTATAAACAGTATATAAAATATTCTTGATAAAACGGAAACCAAAGGCAACATAACGATAGCCACAACACTACTGGGTGGTCGGAAACAGTCTGAAAAACTTGTAACCGCGTTGCAGGCAGGCTGTGCAGAGAAGTAATTGTTCAGAAAAAAAATCGATTGCTAACGCCATTTCTCAGCGATTTAGCATTGATGTTAGTAAAATTCAAGCGGCCTGCCGAAGACGGTGTAGGCAAAAGTGTTCATCGTTTGATTTCTTAAAACCGGACAAGAGAGCGAGATGAAAATTGGACATGTG
This sequence comes from Schistocerca gregaria, assembly GCF_023897955.1. Lineage (NCBI taxonomy): Eukaryota > Metazoa > Arthropoda > Insecta > Orthoptera > Acrididae > Schistocerca > Schistocerca gregaria. The sequence continues at coordinate 801,970,398 of NC_064922.1, read as the reverse complement.
ATGGTAGTTAAGAATTGAATCCGAACCAGAGGCTGAGCGTTCTCGTGATCTATCATCTACGTTATGAGAACTACTGAAACTATTTATCTGGCACGGTCATAGAGTTTGCGCGCACAGCCACCTGAGTAGCTAACGTCAAGGCTACAAACTCGCAAATGGCGTAATGTACCAAGGCTTTTCCTGAACAGCTTTTTCGCGGCACAACCTTCCCTGAAACACGGTTACAAGCATTCCAGACTGTTTCTGACCCCGCTGTAGTGTTGTGTCTATCGTTATGTTGCCTTTGGTTTTCGTTTGATCAGGAGTACCTCTCCTTAACCAGTACCACGATCTTGTGAAATGGCGCTGTTGATTAAGCTCTTTAGCAACCAAGAATTTTAAAACTTTCCATCCACCCAAAAGAACAATGTTGCATATAATGTACCGCAATAAGTTACCTATCTTATGCCGGCGTATTTTAATAAACTTGCTCGTACAGTGAGCTTCAGAAATGTACGTTCACTATTATCAGTCAAACATAATGTTTGGAAATGATTTGAAATTTCTTTATCCTAAGTTACTAATTCAAAAAGCAATTATTTTGTATTATATTCGGCCAACACGAAGGCATTCTGGAATATGGTGCGTAGGTGAACTGCATTTAACTGCAACAATAAATGTACATTATAAGAAAAAGAAGGAAACAAACCACCACGAAAGAATTAGCCGAATGGGATTAAAATCAGTAGATGTGATGTACATGTACAGACATACAAATGAATACAATTTCAGAAAAATTGGATGAGTGTTTCACAGACTGAGTAAATAACTAACGCATTGATCCAGTTCTGGCCCTTACGCACGCAGTTATTCGGCTTGGCGTTAACTGACAAAGATTTTTGAATTTCTCCTGAGGGATATCATGCACATTCTGTCCTATTGGTACTTTAGATCGTCAAAATCTCGAGCTGATTGGGGGACCCTGCCAATAATGGTAGAAATGTTCTCGTATGGGGAGAGATCCGACAACCTTCCTGGCGTAGGCAGGATTTGGCCAGCACAAACAAGAGCCGTAGAGACCCTTGCCATTTGAGGGCGGGCACTGTCTTGCTGAAATCTAAGCCCTAGTTGGCTTGAAACGAAAGGCTTAAAACGGGGTGTAGAATATCGTCGGCCTATTGCTCTACTGTAAGGACACAGCAGATGATAGCCAAAGGAGTCCTGCTAAGAACTGAAATCGCGTTCTTGACAGCTTCTGGTTGTCGGACTCCAGGGCGGGTGCCTTTCAGGTTGGTATCCCTGTTGCTATCAGCGCTTCTCCATACACGTCTTCGGTACTCATCGGGTCTCAATACCAAACAGGTCTCATCGGTGAAGTCGGTTGTACTCGAATCAATGAGATTCCAGCAGAATGTATCCGACACCACAGCAGAAATGTTTATTAGTGAACAGAGGTCAATCTTAATCGGTGGAAGGGACGTATTTAGTTTAACCATCCTTCTGTGCGTCTCCTGTTGCTGGTCCATGTGGTCACTGAAGCACCAATGGCACGTAGGATCGATGATAACGATGAATCCGTGGTTTTGAGTGTCTCTCCGGCGTTTCTTTGGACTTCTCATTCTGTCGTCTTTCTAGGTCGATCGCTTACTTCCTGACACTGTGTTCGGCCGTGTTTCGCCCTCTCCTGCGAAAATCGTGGAATAGAGGCATCATTCCTACTCAGATATTGAGCGGTTCGCCGATTACTCGAACCAGCTTCTTTGAGCCCAGTCACACGCTCTCTCTCATATACTCAAATCTGTGTATATTGCTCATACGACTGTTACCTACCATAGTTACCGCCCACCTGCATACACTGTACGGAAAGAAATTCGGAAAGACCTAATACTCTGGTATCGATTTGTGCTCTGTGTACTATACTTGTCAACTGTGTTGCGAAGTTCCGGTGCAGTGTCATATATTCATCCATCTGCTGCCAAAGTTTACGATGTTGCATTTTCCGTTGATACCTATGTGGGTATCAGTTTGTGACAAAGTAGCATAACTCCTTTGCTAGTGTCACTATTTTTTTTATTCTCTTCAGCGTACTGTAAAAGGGTGGTACAATTATTAAACCCACTCGTACAAATTATGAAACCAGATTCCTAATTTGTGTAACCGGAACATTTTAGAAAATTAAGTGCAGTGTGTTTCCTTCTCTGAGTAATTCCATTCTTTAAACCGGACGTCACTGTTTAAAAAATCTTGTAGCTTACAATTTAGGCTATAATAAATTAAATCTGAGAAGAGGTATAACTGAGACATCAGTCTTCTACCTGCATACATCACAGCCATGAGTGATTTGGGCTATTCCTATATTTCTACGTCATGAATGTACGAAAGTTCTTGAAAAACTCTGTTACTTCGATGTCTACGCCTGTAATACATGTCGGGAGTGGTCTTGGGAAATTATGATGATGGAACAGCTGATCTGTATAGCCAATGACTTAACGGTGTTTTCGTTTCGATCACAGGAGAAGTAATAGGCATGTAATATAACTACTATCTGACATTACTATGCTCCAGAGAACGATCAAACTGAATTTTCGGAAAGAACTCCTTCTTTATTGCAGCAAATATACACGAAAACATAATAATTAATTTTGCACTGAGTTTTGCAGCATCTTGGCGTTTCTGCTATTGCTTTGCGTGTGAAGGATTCGGGATGCAAGTGAATAGTAAGAGCTAAAGTAGATCTAAGACTACACTACTGATCTGTCTGTCATCAAAATCTAGAGTTTACGTTGCCACGTGGTCACCTTTCAATCTAACATAAAGCCAAGGCTGCGGCACAGTTTAATCTGCCACCACTACTCAGGTACTCTCTTCAGATTCGTAGATTAGATTAGATTAGATGATTAGATTAGATTATATTAGATTAGATGATTAGATTAGATTTTCGTTCCATAGATCCGTGCTGAGGAGATCCTCGTCGATGTAGAACATGTCAATTCTTTTTTTTCTTAATAAAACTGAAATAACAATATTAATAGTATGAATATATACATCATTTGTTTCTATTGTTGGCGACTAGTAAGTCTTTCAGGTTCCTTTTAAACTGATCTTTATTTGTAACTACATTTTTTATGTTTGCTGGCAAATTATTGAAGATGATTGTTCCTGAGTAGTGGACCCATTTTTGAGCTAAAGTAAGTGCTTTTAAGTCCTTGAGCAGATCATTTTTGTTCCTGGTATTGTATGTATGAACTGAGCTGTTTGTTGGAAAAAGAGATATACTATTTAGAACTAATTTCATTAAGGAGTAAACATACTGAGAGGTAGTAGTTAGTATACCCAGTTCTTTGAAGAGGTTCGTAAGGACATCCGTGAATTTACTCCACACATAATACGTATTACACGCTTTTGATCTCTGAAAACTTTTGTTTGACTTCAAGAGTTACCCCAAAATTTTATACCATATGACATTATGGAATGAAAGTTGTCAAAGTAGGCAAGCTTTTCCATTTTTAAGTCACACATGTCTGCTAACACTCGAATTGTAAATACAGATTTGTTAAGGCTTTTCTGCAATTCTTTTGTGTGCTCCTCCCAACTGAATTTATTATCAAGTTGTAATCCCAGGAATTTAAGACTGTCAACCCCTTCTATCTGCTCTTCTTCATACTTTATGCATATGCTGGGTTGAAACCCCTTACAGGTTCTGAATAGCATATAGTGAGTCTTTTCGAAGTTTAATGTCAGTGAGTTGGCTTTAAACCATTTATTAATATCCATGAAAATATCATTAGCAGATCTTTCTAGAACTACACTCGACATCCTATTTATTGCAATATCTGTGTTATCTGCAAACAAAACGAACTCTGCTTCTGGCAATGTAACTGATGAGAGATCATTAATGTACACAAGAAAAAGAAATGGCCCTAAGATGGATCCACATGTAATTTCATCCCATTCTGATGATAACTGAAGACTTAATTTACTAGTCCCTTGTACTGACACCCTTTGTTTCCTGTTGGCGAGGTATGACTTGAACCATTCTGCAGCACTGCCCGTGACACCATAGAATTCTAATTTATTTAAAAGGATGTTGTGGTTCACACAATCGAATGCCTTTGACAAATCACGGAAAATACCTGCAGCTTGTAACTTGTTATTTAATGAATTAATTCCATTTTCACTGTAAGTGTAAATAGCCTACTCGATATCAGAACCCTTCAGAAATCAGAATTGTGTTCATGATAATATGTTGTTTGTGGTCAGGTGGTTGAGAAGCTGCCTATGCATTACTTTTTCTAAAATATTTGGGAATGCTGGCAAAAGTGAAAGCGGTGTATAGTTTGATGGTATCTCTTTATCCCCTTTCTTGAATAGAGGCTCAATATCTGCATATTTTGGCCAGTCAGGAAATGTCCCAGTTATAATTGACTGGTTACACAAGTAACTTAGAATTGTACTAAACTCAAAAGAACATGCCTTAATTAACTTTGTTGATATTTCATCATAACCACTAGCATGCTCTGTTTTTAAAGATATTATTGTGGAAGTTATTTCTTTTGGTGAAGTGAGTGACATATTCATGTACATGAAGCTATTTGTAAAGGTTAGTTTCAGATACTCAAGGGCATTATTTACTGATCCTGACAATACCGTTCTATCAGTTTCGAATATAAAGTACTTGTTAAATAAATTTGCCGCACTATGCCCATCAGTTACTAATGTGTCATCTACCGTTAGTGCTATTTGCTCCCGTTCCTTTCTGGTTCTACCAGTCTCCTCTTTCACTATATCCCATATTGTTTTTATTTTGTTCCCTTACATTGCTATCTTCTTCTCGTAGTGCATTTGTTTAGATGTCTGAATTCCTTTTCTAATATTTTACAGTATTCCTCTATTTAGCTAAATCATCAGCATTGGAGCTATTCTTGGTCTAAAGGTGCATTTTCCTTTTTGTCTTACAGGAAACCTTCATTCCTTGTCTAATCCATGGCTTTATTATAGACTTCGGTTTAATTTGAGTAACTTTTAATGCAAAACAGTTTTCGAACATGGTACAGACATTGTTCATGAATGTGTTATATTTTTCATTCATGCCATCAGCACTATAAACATCTTTCCAGTTCATGTCTTTGAGCAGTTTTCTAAAACACTCAATTTTTGGTTGATTGGCTACTCTCCTGTACTAAGATTTAGCGGTCTTGATAATCTGTTTAGAATTTACATCCAAAACAAGGAGTTGCATGTCATTATCTGATAGTCCATTTATTACAGGTTTTATGATATGATTTTACTTTGTTCCTTCGCAAGCCACACTCAAATTGTTACTTTCAAATCTAACCTATTCTTTTGCTTTCTGCACATCAGCAATGTAGATCCCAGTTTTGAGATGGAATCATTAACCATACGGTATATATCAATAAAAAATCTCCTGTAAGTAGTAAAAGCAGAAATTGAAGAAATGAACATTCGCAGAACATGAGTAAATTCTTTTTTTTGTCAACGTCACAAAGAATTCTGCATTAGAGGCGAAATAATTTATAACATTTCGGCATAAAAAGTACAAATTTTCGGCGCTAAATAGGGTAGCCCAGACAAAAGAGGCGCCGTCTTAGGCTGAACGCGATATTTGTAGCTACCTTAGTGTTGTTACTTCTTAACGCTGGGGCGACGCTTGTGTGCGGTTACATGGTATCACGTGATGTCTAATGGTGATTCAGGTATGAATGCCGCTTTTTCAGTAGTCACTTCGAACTTTCCGCTGAACACAGTTCGCAGAATTCCTTTCTTCCCTATAATAAGGAGCATTTATTGTTGAAACTTGTTTTGGATGTAAATCGTTTAAAACGTTTAATGAAAGGTTCAACATAAAATGTCAAGAGACAGCTGCTTCTGTAAAAATCGTTGTGTACAAACTGATAGCTAAATTTAGAGAAACAGGTTCAGTAGCTAACGCCAAACGTAACAGCGTGAAGAAAGTTCGTTCACGGAAAAATATTGGATATGTTCGCGAGACTAAGGTAAGAATTCCACCGATATTAGTCATACGTCTATCCTCCCAACTAAACATTAAACGAACGTCATGCCAGAACATATTGAAGCTGTTACAGATGAGAGAATACAAAGTACAAGTGATGTAAGCATTAAAGCCTACGGATTACGCACAACGTCAACAGTATTGCTAATGGTTGCTCGTGCATGTCGCTGATGATTGTCTGGATTCAGATCCTTACTTAAATTCAGACGAAACATGGTTTTACCTTGGTAGGTACGTGAAGTTTCAGTGCACTCGCTGTTAGACAATCCCAAACAACGCTTTCAAGTGGATCCGCAGGGTCTGAAAGTAGGTGTCTGGTCAGCAGTTTCACGCCAACGGACTGTACACCTCATTTTATTTAACAACACCGTGAACGCTTAAGTGCATATAACTTAATAATTCCAACAACTCACAGCACAGCTAAAGAAGGAAGAACGAGAGTATGCGGTTTTCTAGGAAGATAGAGCTACAGCGCATACTTCAGAGTTTCGTGTGTTACGTCTTTGAAGCTTTAGGAGCAGTTTCTGTAAGTTTCCAGCCTCATAGATCGTTCGATTTGTTTACCTGTGAATCTTATTTGTCGTCTAATTTAAAAGATAAACAACCCACATACAACTGACGAGTTGAAAACAAATATTCACAATGTTATAGCGGAAATCACATCAAATGAATTGGCAAACGTTTTCAGAAGCATGTTGCGTTGCGTATCGAAGTTTATGGTGAACACTTTGAGCACCTCCTGTGGACTCTTGACCCACTGAATATTCAGTACGTTGTTTCCATAATAATTATTTACTACTCATTACTCTATATTTACAATAAACGAGTGAATTGTCTGTATGTTGTTTATAAGATATGGGGCCCTTTTTATTTGGGCTTCTCTTTAGCATCAGACTAACATTACAGCTACTTTGAAGCATTAAATTATACCCGACACATTAAGCCATGTTTTCTATTCCGTATATATATTTTATTTTTCATCACATTAGATTAAGGAAGAAGAATTTGTTGAAATTTGATGCTACAGAGAAATGCAGAGGGTTACATGGGATGACGGAATAACTAATGAAAGGGTCAAAACTCAAATTTAGGGAGCCAACGAGTTTGTGGCATTTCCGGGGGAAACAGAGAAAATTAATCTGCTAATTGATGGAAGTGTGGTGATAAAAAGTTGTAGAGAAAGGCTGAGTTACAACACAGCTGGGAGGTTAAAACACATGCAGGTTAAAATTACTGTGTAGAGATAATACTTATTAAGATGGTCTAGCTTGGAAATCTGCATCAAATCAGCGTGTGTGCAACAAATCCGGCCATCACAAATAAGGAAATATGAGGTACGTATTTCGACTAATAAGTCTCTATGCACGTGACTAATATTCCTCGTCAGTGAACATTTAGAGTTTGGTAACATTCAGGAAGAAACGTTTTTAACGACGCTCAGTATCCATAGTCAAGTAAATACACCTTGTAATAGCGCTGATCGCCTTGCAATTCGGAAAATTTTCTCAAGGTACCACCACAAAATTTTTCTTAAATCATTATCAGTAACTGAGGAATACAGAAACTGAGCAATATGAACTGTGCTCCATTATGGAGGCAAGTTAAGTGGCTGAAATATCTTCGTTATTCGTTAAATGCATTACACAGTTTTCGAATTTTGAATTCATCGAGGAAAACATGCACAGACAGAAGGCCTATCTACGGCTTCTACAGAAATCGCACTGAAAATTAGACTGAGACCAAATTATTCTTTATGCTGTATATTACTCGGACCGTGCACTAACCAGGCAGCAAATGGAAACTAGGCATAAATTTGGAAAATGGATTAAAATTACCCAAAAATTAATAGAAAATTTTTCATTTTGCCAGAGACACGAAAGAGTCTGCCATATCAGTTGAACGGAATAGAGAGTAGAGGTTATAAAATAAAGATTAACTAAAGTAAAATATGGCTGATATGTTGTAGTCGAATTAAATCCGGCGCTTCTGAGAGTATTAAATCAAGAACTGGTACATTAAAAGAAGTAGAACAAGTTTGCTATTTGTGAAGCAAAATAACTGACAGTATCTGAAGTCAAGAGAGATGTAATATACAAACTGACAATAAAAAGTAATTATAGAGACACATTCGTAACAATGAATCTAAATTTAACTGTTAGTAAGACTTTCCTGAAAGTGTTTGTGTGTATCATTATACGGAAGTGATGACAACACAGACCAGATAAAAACTGTGTTGAAACGTGGTTTTACAGAAGAATGCTGTAGGTAATTATACAAACTTATCAATAGGTAAAAATCGTATTCGAAAAAAAGGACTTTACGTAAAAATTTCAGGAAGTTGTGGGACAGGTTGATAAGATTATCCTGAGGCATCAAGGAATAGTTATATAATAAATGAGGATATTGTCAGTTTTTGACCAAGTAGTGTGGATATAATACCTGTAGACCGATGCTTAACTACACCAAGGAGCTTCTCGGTGATCTAGATTGCGGCAGCTATGAAGGGATTAAAAGGTTTTCATTTGATCTAGTGTAGAGAACTGCATGTCACTAGGCACCAAATTGGAAACAGTCCAACAACAACAACACCATGTCTAGCCTTCTTCACTGTTACCTTCTGTCTTCAGACGCACATTTCCCACAAAGCAACTGGGATGTGTTGACAGATATTCCAGGAAATGAGTCAATTCTAATTATGTATTTAACAGTGAACGATATCTTACATCAACAGTCATCTGTCAGCTGCGTTAGAAATTAAAAACGTTATTGTTCAACCTTGTTAAAAAAAGAATAACAAATGACTGATTTTTCCTCTAATGTTGGGTTAACACTGAAATATAATGTCTGCAAACCTACGTGTATTATCCTTCCAAAATATTGTTTAATTGGGTTACACAACTTTATGGCGATGTATTATTTGCAACTAAATGTCCTGAATGTTTGGAAAATCTTATAATTTACTTGCCAAACTGTTTGTTCATCGAAAGCTTAATTAGTCTTCTGTTAAGTTCAGCATGGATATTTTATGCATCTAACCATCGGTAAACTAAATTTCCCTACAAACCACCGTGTTGGAGGAAAATCCGCAACTGAACATTGTACAATAGGTTGAACATACCGCTACTGTTGTTAAGTTCTTTTATTATCACACGACAGGTTTTGAGCTCTTATAGCCCATCTTCTGGTTGAAGGATTGCAGGGCACTGTCACTTCTGCAACGGTGTCATGCCACTTAGTGTTTTAGGGAAGATGAACTTTATTACATGTTTGGTGTACCTGGATATGATCTGACTTCATTCATCACGATGAAATGGTTGGCAGTATTTAACGCTCTATGTTGTGCCCTCTAGTGAAGGAACAGCGGTAAGCTTTACCATCATTCAAAGGAAGAGGGTGCCGATTTAAAAAAAAAATCTGTCAAAGCACACGGTGTCTGAGAGCCAAGGGGAGTATTGTATCTACAGAACCTGAGTGAAAACCTTTACGGACTGCCAGTTCCTAGGTCTCATTGTGCAGACACGTTGGATGGTGCTAGTCAGTCAGCGGCTGCATTCGGGTATGCTGACTAGCGCCAAGGTGTCGCTGATTCTATGGGCAGAACATTGATGACTGGCAATAAAGCAAAGTATGAGCCTTTGTAAGGCAGGATGCTGATGAGACGACTGCGAGTTTCTACGAATTTTTGTGGAACTGGTCAGTGGCGCCCAGGATACAGAATCTGCTACAAAACGTATTTGTGAAGGCCCGAGGCTTTTAGGGAGTTTATGGTCGTTCTTTAAAAAGTTCGAAATGAACGCAGCAGGGGAGATAACGATCTTCTTATGGAGGGCTGCGGTTCCAAACAGGTCATGCTTTTAGCAAAGAAACAGTTTAAACTCACGGGAAAGAGGCCGCAAAGCTGAATCTCTTTTCCTTTTCTCCCAGTTAATTTTTAAAGTCACTGCTTGGTCAAATCTGTGTATACAGAGCAAGTGGCGGTCTCCCAGCTTTGAATGCCACGCTCCAGCTGAAGATTGCCTTGGACTAGAGAGGGTGTAGTGTAATCATGTAAACGTGCTATGCTATCGAGCTGGTGAGGAAAGCTGGGAGAGAGAGAAGCAGTCACTCTTCTACTGTCACTTAGCGAGTAAAGAACTGCAGCATTTACCTAAAGGGAGAGCTCTGTGTTCTTTTCTAGTGTGCCACTTAGAGTCTGTGGCAGTCAGCATCTGAACCATCAGAGGTACTGCTTGTAGCATCACTCACACAATGAGTTTTGCGTGGGTGCACTTATTTGTCTTGAGTTGGCGGTCTAAACATTTGACATACTTAATCACTCATAGTCGTGGCAAGGAGTCAAATTGGTTTGACAGACCAGCAAATGGGTCGACCCCTCACTGGAATCCACCGAGGTTTCAGAGTGAAGTAATTGTATTCCGATTCAGCCAAACGCGATACTGCGTACGTGCATTTTTCGGGAGCGCGCAAATAAAAACAGATTGCTGCTGTCCATGACTCGAGTCCCCGAACGCATAGTGGTATGCTGTCCTGACCAGCAGGAGGGTATAGTTTAGGGATCCCATATATGCTTCTCAGCACCCTGGTATTTGAAAACATATTTTTCTTTGTGGAATAGTAGAGTACAGATGCTTGATTGTATCATAACACGGATTCACTTGTATGAAGTCAGGTAAAGCAATTAGTTTTCTGGCCAGTGTCGTGGGTTGATCAGGAGATCACTTTGTTCACCGTCGACCACATATCACTGAAAGAGTTTGTCCAATAAAAAAATGTTTGTGTGCCATTTCTTTAGCAACTTTTTTTGTGGTGTTAAGAACGATTAAATCTATTGTGATTTAGACCAAAACTCCTGCCAGTGTTCTGATAAAGATTATCTTTGCCATTTTCATTAAAGTCTTCATTACAATATAATGTTGGAATCTTGCGGTTGGCGACCCTGTGAGGATATAAGTCCTTGACTCTTCTTTGATGATGTCACTCAGCGTCCTTTCCAAACAGGTCCTCATTATATTAGCTGAAAATATAATTCAGTGGTAAGTTGTAGACCCTTAGTTCCCTGGTTACGTTGTTTATGTGTTTACTTGTTTTATTCAAAAATGGTTCAAATGGCTCTAAGGGCTATGGAACTTAACATGTGACGTCGTAAGTCCCCTATACTTAGAACTACTTAAACCTAACTAATCTAAGGTCATCACACAGCTCCATACCCAAGACAGGATTCGAACCTGCATCTGTAGCTGCAGCGCGGTTCCGGTATAAATCGTCTAGAAGCACTCTGTCACAGCGGCCGGCATTTCTCTCAGTGACTTCTGTGTCACATGTCGACCGTTTTACCGTCGTTGTTAATGGTGTAATCGTATTATTTTAATGGTGTTTACTATTGTATTTTTTGCATTTTGTTTGTTTTGGATTCTGAATCTCGTGTATTATTGCCGTAGCCTTGAACTGCATACGGCTCTGCTACCTCTTTTTGACGTCATTGTACTGTAATGCGTATATCTTATGAGTTAGATAATACGGTTGTCCACATGTTGCACGGATAATTAAAGTTTGTTGTGGGAAGAGAATCTTAATGATAACTACAAGTAGGGCATGGAGACAAGTAGACTGAGAGCGGGAAAATAAAGCACACGTCTTGGAGGAAGAGCGCAATGGCTGTAGATGGACAGTTTGAATGTAGGGAGACGTTGCTGTTGAACGGTATTAGCAATGATGTCGTGCAACAAGGAAATCAGGGAGACGAAAGCGATGTGACTGTTCTTGAGCGGACAGTGTCAGATCGCCTGTGATAGAAGATGTGAGCGTATACCACAACATATCAAAAAGACAGGGTGGTATCAGAACGCAATGATGCGTGTACAACACCGGAGATATCTAGTATGAGTTTGGTAGATGACTATACTGAGGAAAAGGAAGAGGATTTCTATCTTGTGGAATTTTTAATGGGAATGGAGAAGAAACTTAGATTAAAAGGAATGGAGGAAAAGATTAGTGGACTAAAATGAGTGGAGGGGAAAATTACTGAGTTAGTACGAGATAATAACGTAACGAGGACGAACATCAAAAATAACAACACTCAAGTAAATCAGATGCGAGAAGAACACAAGTAAATTGTAAACCTATGTAAACGAAGCGCCGAAGCACTGAAAGGTTCAAAGATGGCACATGATGCTAATAAGACGACAGAGAGCCAAGACAGTAGCCACTTTCGCAAGACGCGTAGCAGCTGAAGCATTGAAAACGAGTAGACGCACATAACAGCTAGTACGAGAGGCGGTGATCTATTGGAATAAGAAGGTCGAAAGCGTGGAAAAGCGGCAAAATGACGCGGAGCAGCGCATCGACACGAAAATACTTGAACCACGGACCTTCATACGACAGTGGCCGTGGACAAATTATAGTTTGAGTTGCGCAAATTAGGGACTGCTTCGGACGTGACAACTACAACTCCAGTGAGCGAGACTAAAGAGGTGCGGACTCCTCTTTAGTTCAGATCTCAACAGGAAGCTATCAACACGAGTATGGAGAACAAATTGGATGAGGCGCTAAGGAAATAATTAATTTCAAATGCGGCCAAGTGGGAACGCAACAGAACCAGAAACAAATTCGGACGGGGCCGATAACTGCATACCGTTAGCAGCTAGCAGAGGACATGATGAGATGAACGTCGCATTTTCTCGAAGTTGTGGAGGCAGCACAAATGAGGGGACGTCGAACGACATCCAAAGGAATGATGTTGTCCATAGGACGGAAGTTGCTGAAAAGACGCAATTTGACTTTCAACACTTCTTGCAAGTCCGAAAGTTCGATATTTTCCGAGATGTGGGTAACTTTGCTCACCCATGAACTTGAATATGATAATCTCACCTTTCTTTACCTCCAAATTGACAGTTACAATACAAATTAGACTTTATTTTCGTACACTTCCAAGGGTCAGTTGCGGAGAAAAGGCGCGGAATATCAGCGACGTGTAGAAGGTACCAGGAATTCAAGGACAACTTCCTAAATATCTACTGGTCCAGGTAGACGCAAGAGCGCATAAAGTACGAGATGATTGTTGCCAAAGATTTCGAGAGTTCAGGCTACAAAAACTTAGTCAAGTTCCTTGATGCAATGTTTGACAAGAACCAGTATCTTGACGTACCATGCTCCACCGATGAAATCATACGTCACTGTTACAAAAAAACAAGTATTAGCTGGTAGGTGTAATGTGGAGCTCAGTACTTTCCTAAAACTCTTTACGAATTAGAGTACGCATTCCGAGGAGAGAATATCAGAGAACACAGAAAAAACTCCGAGAGATACGTCGCAGGCCTTATGTCGCATCCACAGCATAACCATAACACAAATAGGAATGGAAATGTATGAAATGGAACGCCTTACGGAAACCATTCACAGCCGGGAAATTTCAGGAGTAATCAAGTGGAACAACGTAGAGACCGGAATCGGAACCGCAATAGTTATGTACTACGCAACACATGCTGGAATGGAAGGGTGAGTTGAGGCTACAGACCACAGAATAACAAATGGCGAATCCATGGATTCAGTTTCAATGATAATGGAAGATGGGCGGTAATGAACAGCGGAGGAAACGGAAGTGGAGGTCAGGTAGAGGAAATTGAGATTCGGGGACCGAACTCAGGACGAAGGGTGCTAGTAAATGAGAACCAACGTCAGTGACTAGTTGAACATGCAGTAGAGACACAAAACGCGTCTGCAACTGAACTCGGACCTAGCCTCATCAATGGTATTATGCGTAGATACGACGACCTGGAAGAAACCATGAGGGAAGGTTCCTATTCTGAATAAGCAACAGAAAGTTTAATGGTCGGTGACAGCCGAGCACAATCATAGTAGCATAAGTTTTGTTTTGTTATAATAGTGTTAGAGACAACAATCATTTCTTCAGATCTGTTTTTGTATGTCCTCCTTGGTAATTAACATAGGAACTTCTCCCATTACTGCTAGTCGTAAGAGTGAGGCATTGTTAGAATTGCACTGTATAAGTATTTCTTTGTACAATGTATCAAGTTTATAGATGTACGGATGGTTATCCCAGGGCTGACTAATTACAATTGTTGAGAGTATAAATATGCCGTTTTCACGATGGAAACATCGTTGTTTAATTGAGTCCTATTTCGCTCGAGTTAACATGTTCTCATAGAAATTTTGAAGTTTGCACGGAACTATAGAATCAGGTGTCACAAACACGATAGACTTTTGTGTCTTCTATTGCATGAATACTGAGGACGGAATTCTTCTCGTGCCCGCATCTCGTGGTCGTGCGGTAGCGTTCTCGCTTCCCACGCCCGGGTGTCCGGGTTCGCTTCCCGGCGGGGTCAGGGATTTTCTCTGCCTCGTGATGGCTGGGTGTTGTGTGATGTCTTTAGGTTAGTTTGGTTTAAGTAGTTCTAAGTTCTCGGGGACTGATGACCTAAGATGTTAAGTCCCATAGTGCTCAGAGCCATTTTAAAATTCTTCTCGTAACTTCTTGGAGTTCGTCTACAATCATGTTTCTTCTGTTTCCTGTGTGTGCATTGTGGTAAACACACTTTTACGACCCGGTATATAATTCATGGTATAGTGTATGAGAGGGGCGTCGTTGAGATTAATTTGCGAGACGCTTGGAGGTATATTGCAGGATGGTCGTGTACTGTCCTCGCTAGAGGCGTGTTGACCCTCTCGTGTGTTTCGACGTGGTTTGTGACCATTGCTCAGGGCAATGTGTCTTATTCGAGTGTGGTTACACATATGAGCTATGGCGTCTTATGTGATTGTTGTTCTCTGCGGTTATTCGGTTGTGGTTTCCGCGTGTGCTTTTGTGCACTATTGTTCAATGATATTATTGTGAGCTTTCGTGAGTAGTTCGAGAGCGCCTCAGTGGTAGATTTTGGGCGATAGTTAATACTATGTGGCGTGAGAATTGTGAGAATGAAATGAGCGAGTCACTTTGGTATGTTTTTGCAGAGTGAGCGAGGCGCACCTTCAATTTGTGAGAAAGTGAAGACTGGAAGAAATGTAGCTTTGCAGTCAAATGTCAATAATACCTTGGGCTTTTTTATGTTTGTTTTAGCAGCTGGAGTGGAAAATTTCTACACCAACCAGAGAAATTTTTGTGTCACTTTCAGCAATACGAGCATTTCGCAGAAGAATTATTTTTCCCACATGGGACAGCGAGCAGACTGGTGACGTCAGCATTCACCGAGATTCACGCCAAACACCAGCGTTATTGCCACCATAACGACAAAGTAATGGGAAGTCTAGTACCTTCAGTAGTTCATATATCTTTTGTATTAGATGGATTGCATGAATAATTAGTAGTCTCACGTGGTATGAGAGTGACTGAACTGAATGCGATGTCTAAGCTGTCTTAGTGCTTTGAGTGCAAGAAAGGTTGTGGGAAATTAACACTACACTACGTACGATACATTACAATACCTCACCACCACTGCAGATTTAGACACAGAAAATTACTCATTTAAGGTTATTGCTTTATTAAAGTCAAAGAATAATTGCCGAACAGAAAAAGATTTTATTTTTGACAAAAGAGCTCTGTCCACCATTTTATTTATTTTTTATTCTTGGAGTAATCATGCAAAACAATCCTTTACAATTTCGTTATTATTTTCACTGTTTTTATGCGGTAAACATATTTGTAAAAACACAGCATTAAGTCCCCATGCAAGCATTGTGCAGACAATGGGAGCTGAGTGGACGGCGACGTATCAGGCAGTTGCAGAGGTCACTGAGACTGGAGCGGTTATAGCAACTTAGCAGATGGGGCGCCAAGGACTGTAGTGGCAGGATGGTTGAACCACTATCGTGAGCCAGTGGTGGCACAGCAGGTGGTAGTGACCCACATAGCGACCGCAGGGTAGCTGGTCGACATGACACCATCGGGGTGCGTGCATGGGGGCAGGTGTAGGCGAGCCTGATCACACCATGAGCTGTCAACAAAGGGCTAGTGCCTCGGCGGCAGGCGAGAACTTTCACGGCCACGTCCGATTCCAAGGTCCCGAGGGACCTACCACTGAATGACAGGGCTAGTGCATGCCACTGGGACAGGGATGCAGAGCGCTGAATGGACATACTTACGATTCTGGATACACAGGTCAACACAAATGGCGATGGCTGGAGTTAATTAACCTGAAACGTGTGTCCATATGCTGAACGGGTCATCCCATGAATGTCTACGACACCAGAAATGCATTGCAGACTACCATGTCATCCAAGACGCTCAGTAAGCGAGACGCCACTGATTTATACCGACGGACAAAGTCTTGTTTCACTGAGGGTGCTGCCTGTACTGTACATTCCGTGTAAAAGGGGTAAACCATCTTGGCAAACTCATTGTCCAAAGCTGCAACATCTAACCTGTAACATGACATGTGTAGTGTTGTGTTTATTCGTGTGACCATTGTAAATCTAAAAATTGTACTCCCTTCAGACATTTGAGAATGGAGCTGTAGGAGTTACGTGCTGTTTTCAATTAATTTGTTTTATTTGTGCATTGCTGATTTAATTTTTACAAGATCACATGTATTTTTTTGGTGTTTTCTTACCAAGTTTTATTTTTTTAATGAACTCATATATTATTTTTCGATCTGTGTAAAGGTTCGTTTGTTTTTTGTCACCTGTATGTTGTATAGTTGTGTTGACACATCTTTGTACTAAAGGAACAGACTGACACATGTTAAAGAAATAAGCTGAACTGATGACACTGGCAAAATGAATACTAGGAGTCTTTTATATTGGATGAATGTGAGAACGTTTGTGATCGATGTTCTGTCAAAGAATGAACGCTGCCATGTGTATTATTGAGCAGGGGTAGTAATCTTTCATGTGGTAGAGAATCCTCAAGACAATATTATTATTTTCTGGTTAAGGAAATAACATTCTCTGGCCCCAATTTCAATTGAATG
This sequence comes from Schistocerca gregaria, assembly GCF_023897955.1. Lineage (NCBI taxonomy): Eukaryota > Metazoa > Arthropoda > Insecta > Orthoptera > Acrididae > Schistocerca > Schistocerca gregaria. Next base: position 801,953,466 of record NC_064922.1, on the reverse strand, counting down.
AATAGATAAATGTCTGCATGACCCTCTAACCATTTAGTAATTATCATTTAGGTCTAGGTTTACAAGAATATGAGCGAATGGTGATCCCATCAAATTTGTGTTTCTCACTTTAATTTTGTAGGCATACTACAGAGAGCGTATGTATGACTTGTGGTTGGATGTGGTATAGACAGGGTTGTGCGCGGCTTATGATGAACAAAGATTAATTCATGGTTATTTCTTTGGTAATGGACCAACTAAAGTGTCACAATTTATTCTGTTTCATGTCACAATAACCAATTTCAAGTGTGACACTCTCCAATAATAAATTTGAGGGGGATAGGGAGGTTGTGATGGATTGAATGCATTCTCCCTTCTGATATGGTGCCATGGCACATCTTCTTAGCGAAGATGATCGTTATTACTTGGTTGCTATACTTAGAAACCATCTGACCTCATACATCAAGATCATAATATTGCCAGAATTTAACGATCTTTCTTGTGTGCTCTACTAAAGAAACAGCGGTAAGCTTTATCTGCATTCAAAGGAAGAGAGCGCCAATTTAAAAGACTGCAGGAAAATTGTACGGTGGCTGAGGACCGAGGGGAGAGTTTCTTCGGTGGAACCTAGGTGAAAACATTTGCACACTGTCCAGTTCCTCGGTGTCATTGTGCAGACACGTTGGATGGCGCCGGTCGGTCGGCGGCCGCGTCCAGGTAGGCTGACTAGCACCAAAGAGTCGATCCTGCTGTGGACATAGCACTGATGACCAGCAATAAAGCAGAGGATGGGTCCACGTTAGGCAGGAAGCCGATGAGACGACTGTGAGTTTCTCCGAATTTCCGTGGAACAGGTCAGTGGCGCCCATGCGTCCAGACTCTGCCACCAAACATACGAGGGTAACCCAAAAGTATGGTCTACTATTTTTTAATAAATACATAGACCAGTTTATTTCTACGATGGCTTACATCAATTTACAGCTTCATCATTTAGCTATTTTTCCACATAATCACCATATCCGTCGATACATTTTTGTAGACGCTGTGGCAGTTTTTGTATGCCGATGTCATACCAGCTCGCAGCCATGCTGTTCAGAAAGTTATGAACCTCTTCTTTCACCTCGTCGTCGGAGCTGAATCGCTTTCCGGCGATGCCCAGGTTTCGTAACCAGTGACAACTGATTCCAGAAAGCTGTCCTTTTCGGATGCAAGGTGCTGAAGAAATGCGCGGGAAGCATCAACTCATTGCCGCATGTTGTCCTCAGTCAGCATGCGTGGCACCCATCTTGCGCACACCATCCGGTAGTTCAATGTTTCCGTTAAAATTCTGTGAGCGGTGCTTCGGAAACCTCTGGAACCAACGTGCAGAGATCATCCAGGGTGATCCGCCAATCTTCACGCATGTTTTGCTGAACCTTCAACATTGTCTCCTCAGAATTTGACAGCTTCCCGTTCGTTTGTACGTCGTGAATTTCGGTCCGACCAGCTGCAAACTCTCTACACCTCTTATGAACATTTTTGACATCCATGCACGACTCATATACTTCTGTCAATTGGCGATGGATTTCAATCGGCGCAGTCCCCTTTGCGTTAAAAAACCGAATGACTGCGCGCAATTCGCAGTTGGCGGTAACATCCAACGGGAGCTCCATTCTCAACGGCTACAAAGCCAAAACTGAGCGCGTCAGCGCAGCGTGTGCACGTTTACACACAGAGCCTGAAGCACTCTTCATAACAGTGTGACCAACTGCCACACAAAAAGAATTATAATAAAAAATAGGAGACCTTACTTTTGGGATAAGAAGGCATGACGCTTTTAGGGAGTGTATGGTCGTTCTTTGGAAAGTTCGAAATGGACGCAACAGGGGAGATTATGATCTGTTTTTGGAGGGCTGTGGTTCCATCCATCCGGCCGGAGTGGCCGTGCGGTTCTAGGCGCTACAGTCTGAAGCCGAGCGACCGCTGCGGTCGCAGGTTCGAATCCTGCCTCGGGCATGGATGTGTGTGATGTCCTTATGTTAGTTAGGTTTAAGTAGTTATAAGTTCTAGGCGACTGATGACCTCAGAATTTAAGTCGCACAGTGCTAAGAGCCATTTTTGTTCCATCCAGGTCTTGCTTTTACCATAGAAACGGCGTAAACACGTGGGAAAGGGGCCGCGAAGCTGAATCTTTTCTCCTTTTCTCCCTATTAATTTTTAAAGTTGCTGATTATTCAAATCTGTGTATGCAGAGCAAGGGGCGGTCTCTCAGTTTCGAATGCCACGCTCCAGCTCATGATTGGCTTGGTCTAGAGTGAGTGTAGTCTATCAGCAAGGTTTCGAGGAATTCTGAGAGAATGAGGTCACTCTTATACTGGCGCTTCGCTAATAAAGTACTGCAGGTCTTTCCCTTAACGGTGAGACTTGTGTCGTTTGCTAGTGTGTCACTTACAGCCTGTTCCAGTCACCATCTGAACTGTCAGAGGTATTGCTTCTAGCATCATGCACACAACGAGTGATGTGTCGCTGTACTTAGTTTTGTTGAGTCAGTCACATAAACATTTGACATATTCTGTCACACATAGTCTTCTCATAGAGTCAAATTGGTTTGACACACCAACAAACAAGTCCATCTGCACACAGGAATCCACCGGGGTTTCAGAGGCTCATAGGCACGTAACTGTGTTCCGAATTGTCCAAACGCGAGACTGCGTACGTACATTTCTTCTGGTGAGCTTCATTAGTAACAGATTGCTGCCATCCATGACTTCAGTTGGCGAGCGCATCGTGGTGTGCCACCCTGACCATCAGGAGGGTAACGTATTCGCCGCTACAGCGTAGGACTCCAATATATGCTTCTTAGCACCATGTTCTTTGGACCATATTTTTTTTATGGAATAGTATAGTATCGAAGCTTCATACTATCGTAGTTTTTATGCCATACCGAAGGTACATATGTATGAAGTGAGGTAATGCGATTAATGTTCTGGTTAGTATCTTGTGTTGATCCCCAGCTGATCACTTTGCTCACCATAGACAGCATATCATTGAAAGCGTTTGTCAACTAAAAACAAAGTTCGTGTATCGGTCCTTTAGCAGTTGTTTTTTATCTTGTGATATTAAGAACGAATAAATATATTGTTATGTAGACCAAAATTCCTCCCAATGTTCCGGTTAACATTACCTAGGCGATTTCATTAAATTCTTGATTATAATAGAAAGTTGGGAGCTTGCAAGGTGTCATAAATTTTTACTGTGACCCCCAATCGCCGTGATGGTCGTGTACAAGGCGGGGTGTGGTAACTACGAGTACCCATAGGTAGCACACCGCGACTTGCACACGACCACCGCGGCGCTCGGGGGTGACAGCACCAAAGTACGACACCCAGAGATGGGCGTCTAAGTGCCTGAAACAGGTCGTGTGACAATAAAATAACTTTACAACTCTAGCGGTATTTTCAACCTCTGGTAAATTTTCCTACTTATTATCTGTATGAGAATGGGCAGACACAGACGTATTTAAATGTTTCCTTAAAGTATATTATATTGCAGTTTTGCTAAGCAACTTTTTAAGGAGTAGACACTCATTTCCAAAGTCCATTTTGTAAGGAATTTCTTTCACGGGTCGAGACTAATTCCAGCGAAGTGTGACGTAGTCACTTAAGCTTAAAGGAGCTCATAACTGTTGACAACTGTGAATTAATTATAACAAAAAATGAGACTCCTTAGTTGTATGATTTCATCATGTGATTTGGCATCATAAGGATAATGATCGGTGCCAACAATCAATAACCACACACAAACAGCTGTTGGCAGCACTGGAAGAAGAGGTTATGAAAAGGGTACCCTTGGTAGGGGGAGGGGGGGGGAGCTTGCAGTCTTTCCAGTATTGTGAAAGCGAAGCGATTTATTAGACGTTCAAAAGGGCCTGACGATTGGCATTTGGGCCAAGGGTGGCCACATTTTCGAAATGTCTACCAGCAGGATAATGCAACGTGTCACGCTGCCAATAGTGTACGCGCATGGTTTGACGAACGCAACCATGAATTTACCATACTCCCAAAGCCACCAAACTCTCCGGGTGTAAGCCCTATTGAGAATGTGTGGAACCACGTTGATCGGGATGTTGCGCCAGTGATCCTCAGGCGAGAAATCTACGTTCCAGAACCTAACTGACTCTCTTCCTGCACATGTCGCAGCGACCAGGCATTTACAGGTAGTCACATTAATGTGACTTTATTGAGTATGATAGACATTCAGTGTGGTATATAGACCAGCAAATATTAATGCCAATTTGCCGAGTTAGATAATTTGACAGAAAGCAGCTGATGTTAATGGCAGAGTGTGACCTCGTTGAGTAATAGAAAAACGCTGTCGTTTGACTCATGATGAAAAGTTTCAAAGCCATTCCCAGCCTGACACTTTTTTTTTTATCAAACGGCGATTGAATTCGTATATATGCTGGTAAATTAATTATTTTCTTTTTTAAATGGCGAGGATTAGGACAGTGCTTGTATAGATCAAGCCACATTTATGAATCTATTACCAATCGGGTAATTGAGACATGTATGTAGAATATTCCCTTCCAAACTAAAGCCTTGAACAACCGGTGCTAAGAGAAAACGATGGCCACTTTCCGGCACTCGCCCGCGGTGCCGCTCCCAGTGTGACCCTAGGGGGCAACTTAATGAGCCGAACAGTGTCTAATGCGGAGGTGTCCTGGTCGCTCACAAAGCAGGTACCCTGAAAATGTAACCATCTGCTGGCGCCGCTTTGGAAGACGCAGTAGCCTTCCACCGAGAAATTCGGAAAGTAAAATGGTGCAGATGGACCCAGCGAGTGCACTGAAAAGATAGCTAGTGGCGACTCACCTGCCATATAATAGTTTGACAGTTTCTCTTTTCCAGCAATGTGCTTTGTGGACAGAGCATTGTGAACTGACTGGCGAGTACATGGAAGGCAAATGGAATTAGAGCCAACTTTTCCATTCCTCGGTCGTGAAAGCTACAACTATGGTTGGCTGAATCAAGTCAGCTAGTAAATGCAGGTCACTGTCCGTTTCCCAAAATTGTTTGAGAGGAGACCACGAATTGGTAGTTGATGGCCTGAGGGTCTGACTTGCGCCCGCTTACCTGGGATTCTCGGAAAGTTGCGAGAGAGAGAGAGAGAGAGAGAGAGAGAAAGGATGACTCTTACGACTATTATAATGCATTTTGTAATGGGATCATTTAACAGTATAAATAAGTACATCTTCGGCTGGCACCAAGTGACCTTTGTACTCACTCCATGGTAAAATGTTTTCGATGGAGACACTTGAAACGTCCCCTTTGAAAAAATAAATGTGACTGTGCTTAAACTGACACACAATATTTTTAGCGCAACGCAATCTGACTTTCAAAAATCTCTACAAAAAATGGCCCTGACTAACATTAACCTATACGTTTCACAAATCGCTTACCTCACAAAAATCTTGGTTACTCCAACTACTGCAATACAACGAGCGCCACTACTGCCAGCTAAATAAAAGATTCAAACTACTGAAGGCACTAACTACTGATAGGCATAGTTAGAAACTGAAAGATTTTAATACAGAAGAAACAATGTATTTACCTTAATAGTCATAATATATATATCACTTCATGACACCAATTCTTACAAATTTCAAAACTCCGCCATATCTCTCCCCACGTCCACCACTGCTGGCGGCTCATCTCCAACTGCCAACGCTACGCGCTGTTAGCATCCAGCTGCCGCTGCCCGACACTACAATGGCAGACAACAATGCAAACTAGCCACAGACTGCGCACAGCACATCCAGTGATTTTTCATACAGAGCGCTATGTGGCATTACCAATAAGAAAACCTAAACAGCCTACTTACATAGACCCCATGCTCCCCACAAAAAATTTTTACAAATTGTTTTGGGCAGTGGCCAATAAAGATTTGATAAAATTTTTCGTCATTACTATAACAAAGATATCAAATGCACACACTTATTGATAGTGTTGGTCAGAAGCTAAAATTTTCTCACAGTCCATAAAGGCAGTCCTGATCGTTCATCACAGTAAAATTGCAGTGTTTTTTTCAAAGTCTAAGCAATAAAAGAAATTGCACTTGGAAGTAGCGGATTTCTAAGCAAGTCTTGAAGAAGTAGTGTTGTCCTTCCAACGAATGAAAGTGCTGACTCTCGACATGCAGACAGGTAATGGGCCACAGCAGAGTCAGTCGACGTTGAAGACTATCGGTAGGTAGGTCATCACAGAGCAGACCCACTGTGGTCCTGGTAGAGATTACTATTGGTGGGCCACCAGAGGTGCAGACCCACTGCAGTCCTTGTAGAAATAATGGTATTGGTGGGCCATCAAAGGTGTAGACCCACTGTAGTCCTTGTAGAGATGGCCAGCAGCCATCTGTTTGACTGTGCAGGCGCACCATTGAAGAGTCTTGCGGATAATATAACAAGTCAATAACCACCACTTGTGCACTCACAAAAATTGTTTTTGAAATGTCCTTAGAACCAGCAATGCTGTTATCCAGTCCCTTACTGAATTATTAACACACGTGCAAACACTATCAGTCCCTACTTCTCACATAGTGTCCATATACTATGACCAACAGAAACGTGTGCAGTGAAATGTAATCACAAGTTACTTAATTTGATGAACTGGTGCCAATGACAATTTTATAACATAAGAATACAATAACAAAGGCTCAAAACATATCATTAAAGAACATAATAGTACAGATAACATTTGCTGCAATACAGGCTTTACAAAAGAATCGAAATAACATATACATCAGTGTTACAGGAATTATGACAGGAGTACATACATAAAAAAATCAGAATAAATTTCGAAACATCAACTTCACACATGAGCATTAAAACAAAATAGAATAAATAATGTCTAAACATCTTAACGAAGTAAATAACATGTTATTAATGCAAATTATATTTGAGAATAACAGTTTCCCTCATCATAGGGAATGTAGCTTACTATTAGAAGAGAAAAAAATTCTATGAAACAGTGCACAGAGACAGGAAGAAAACAAATACACAAGGGTACACAAAATGAAAGGGCAGGGTTTGTTTTCAGGGTAACATTTGGTACTGCAGTCCAACCCAAAACTTCATTCCATAGGTTGTCCCTCTTATTTCAACATTTGCTCCAGCCAAAAAATATTCCTACCCAAGCATGCTTTCTGTATTATGTTCACATCCTCTTTCAAAAATAGTTTTTCTCCACTGTACACTACTTTTTTGGCCAAACCATTTTCTTATAGCTTCTCAATACTTTTCTTCCAATTCATCATAGTTAGTTTCTTATATAGTTTACCCTCTCTTAAGCTAATCTACTGAGCTCAGATGTTAACTAAGGGACGAGGCAATGCAGCAGCACAAAATAATTAATACAAACAACAATGAAATAAAATGGAAGTTGTCAAAAAGCAGCAATATTAAAACTAATATAAGGCAATGCACAGCAAACAAGAAAAATAAATCCGTAATAAAACTGGCTTAACAGAGTAATACAAAGTGAAAATCAGTAGCGCTATGCCTGGCACACAGTAAAAGCAAATGCAACAGCTTATAATTAACATGACAAAGCTGAAGCAGAAAATATATTACAGTAAAGACAACAATGCAGAAAAGGGAGATGTCGATTCACATCTTAATGTCTATAGAATTAAAGTGGTGCACCACAACTTATTCTACCATAAAAATTACCAAGTACTTGAAAAGAAAATTATGTATGCAATTCCTGTGAAGGGAGGGCTTTTTGTGCTCCTTCGTTTTTTTAAGTACATCATAAAGTTATTATTTACTGGATCTGTAGGCATAAAATATCTATATTAGTACATACATTAAATTTTATTGTAACCAATGCTGCAGTGCAGCTAGAAACTAGATATTAAACCAAATAGGCGAAGCAAGGCGTGAAACGTCATTCGCTAGCCATAAGTCATTTCATAATGCAGTAAACAATCTTCCAACTAGCAAGACAATAGACATGGAATGTTTCTCATCATGTCATTTCATTAAATATCATAAATTAATAATTCCAAAGGGTAATCATATGTTTTCAAGTTTGAGCGTGTCGTATTTGCGACGCTTTCTACAAAGAAATGTCAATAGCGAGGATAATGGCCACTTTTTTTTTACCTGTGCCTCTGAAAGGCACGCACTAATGGCTTTGTTCCCAGGCGACTGTCGCACAGCTGGGTGCCCACGACGCAAAACGTGCAGGTGGCCACTTACCTTTCTTACTGAAAAAATTATGACAGCAATTTCTGCTACAGTGACAGTATTATATAAAAAAAAAATTCACAGGTCAAGAATTTGCGTTACAAATATGTAGAAACAAAATCCTATTGACGTAACAGTGTCCAAAAAATTTTCGTCGGCATTGTAATACATTCACGCATTTACATACATTTTATAGCTCTTACAGTACTATTATTGGTTTCCAACAACCTTTTTCACAAACCAGAGTCCCTAACCACTACTCTTTATTCCTTACCTTATTCGTCGACATTTCTTCAATATTTCATCATAACAGATACGTAGCATAATCAAATAACTCATATAGCATCAGCTTATTGATCATAAACATACCACAACAGCGTAATACACATCGTCATCGTAATAATAACATCATAACACCTGAGTCAACTCTCAAAATCGTCGTAGCTTCCTCCATTAATTTCAAAATCTAAAAAAAAATCCTCTGCTCATGTCAAGTGTCATCTGCCTCAAACGTACTTTAAAAATCATGATCCCATACCAAATACATCTTTCAAAGCTCTCATAGTACATCAATGGTTCCGAAAAAATATGAACAGTTCACAAAGTACAGACAAAATACAGTTTCATAAGTGTGAAGTTATCCAACTGTGTAATTACGTAAACATCTGTCACTGATGTATTAAAACAAATGTTTGACTCTCCCAGTTAGATGATCAGATAGCTGTGTAATTAATGTGTTAGAGAAATATGGTACTGATGTGTAAAATTGTATAAGCAAATACCATATTTGCTAGGGCTCCTTATGCTTGCCATACACATGGTACACAAAGTAAGCGTGTACCCCCCTGAGGATTAATGTAATTAATCCTCAGATGTTACAGATTACAGCAATGCAATGAAATGTATCACGGAAAACCTTTGTACCATTGTATTTCAAATAACTTTAAAAATAAATTTATTAAGTACAAAATTAGTCACTCAAATACGCGTACTGTAGCGCAAAACTGTGCGTCGTGTTGTAAGATAATCTCTGTGGAAGTGTCGTAGTTATCGTCCTCCGAAAGCTAAGTTTTACAGGAGTCAATGTACTTACCTCATGATAAACAAAAGTGAAATGCTTTGCGTATATATATCGTAGTTACTACGCTTATTGCCGTGATGAAGTAAGTACTGTTCTGTAACGTATCGTTGTGCTACAGAAAAGGCTGTCTCATTGTAGCTATACCACAAAGTTACTACTAAAACATGTTTTACTTTCCAGAATAATACAGAAAAACTGTGCAGATATAAAACAGATACAGTGCAAAAGCAACATTCTAAATTGTCACTCATTAGTAGCGTCGTGATAAAATCGTGTAGCTGTCACATAAACTAACCACTGAGTCACCTGGTATCTCACAGAAAGTAAATCCAGAATTTATTTTCAAGTAAACCAAAATGTTGTATTAAAATCCCATTAGCAGTACTGGTAACTGTTCTAAGTATGTCAGCCTTATAGTCGTTACGTAATCGTGCAACTAACAAGCAAGAATGTACACGCACAATAACACTGTGAGGTCTGTTCACTATAACAATGCATTCGTAATTTCTGTTTAAAAATGTTCCCTTCGTTCTAGACTGGATAGTTAACTTCAAAACATTGTTGCTTGTTAACAGTTTCTCAGTGTGGCAAAGCATACTAGTAATGTAAAGTGAAATGTTTTATGGCAAAGACAAAGTTAAAAAGCAAATTATCTTTCAATAAACGGTTTTACATGTGAAATGTAGTACAATCCATTACTCTTCCTAGTTCTCAGAGTTAACTTGAACGGAATTATCGTGTGGTATACGTCGGTAAAGAATACTGGAATTTTCTCAAGGTTAGCGTCTATGTTATTTTTCTCTGAGCCAGCCGGCGCACGCGGCTGCCTGCGGTGCGAGTCATTGTCTGCCTCCTTGCTGGCGCGCGCCGTTTTTGGGATTAGGAGACCTAACTTCTACAAATTCACCTTGTCGAGAAGGCCCTGCCTTGTTTGAAGCTCGCCATTTCTGATGCAATTCAGGTCTGTCGTTACGATCATATCGTCTGTCGTCATTTCGGTAATTTCTGTAATTAATTTCTTGTCGGTCACGTGGTGGAGAATTTCTCCCTGAATTATCACTGCACGGTGAACCGTTGCCACTGAAATTTTTCTGTCTCCCGTGATAATAACTGTTTTTGTTCCCATCTTGTCTGTTTCTACGATTGTCTCTGTTATAAACATTACTACGGAAATGGGATCTTTCTCTGTAGCTATTACTCTGCCAGTGGTTGTCATATGGGTGGTGTCTGTTTTGTTCACGATTGTGTTGTGAGAATAGCCTTGTCGTATCCAGTTATTGTTTCTTTCATCGCGGAATTGCGACGGATATGACCTGTAATTGTTGTGCTTCTGTTTCGCGTTCCGCGATTGTCAGTGTCAATTTCTATTTCTTGTAAGAGTCCCTGAAAAACTTCAATGTCGTCTTTGCAACGCCCTGCCAAAATAATGTTCCTTAAATGTTCAGGCAATTTCATTATGCAAATGCGGATGAGTTCTGAAGGGCTATATGGGTTTGAAAGATATTGGTTCTTATGGAACATGTCTTCAAAATATTTGTCAAGACTGGAAAATTCAGATTGTTCAAAGTGTTTCATCATCATTATGCTATGTTTTACTCGGTCTTGTGTAGCTTGAGACCAATATGCTGAGAGGAAGGCATGATAAATTTCTCCTTCACTGTGACAATCGTGAATCGCCGATCGCATTCTTACAGCTGGTTCATTCTCCAAGTAGCCACACATATATTCTAATCTGTGTTCTAATGACCAGTTGGGAGGAAAACAATGAGAGAATTGATGAAGCCACGCTTGTGGATGAATGTCGTTGCCAGAATTCTTAAATGTTTTGAATTTACGTGTAGTAATGAACAGTTTATAGTCAAAATCATCATGTCGGCGAGTCGCATGTCGGTCATTGTTACGTTGTGTCGGCGGTTCCATCTCAAAATTCGGTGCACCTTGCCAATTTCTTTCATAACTTCCGAAATGCCCTGTGTTATTATTTTGTGGCTTTTCCGTATTTCTGTGTCCCTCTTCCCGTATTGGAGCGCGATTGTCCTCTGAAATACGTAATTGTTGTTATTACCTGTGTCAGCTCATCTTGTACTTTCCGGATTTCTCTTTGGTGTTGCGTACTAATTTGATTCAGACTTTGTTTGAATTTCCTAATTTGTTCGCACTCTTCTGTGTCATTAAAGACTACCGGTTTTGTGTCATTCAGATTATCATCTACCTTCATAGATAAATTAGTGAACTGATACGAAAGTTCGGCTACTTTCTCCGACAGTGAACACATTTCCTCAGTGTGCTTTTCTGAACCAAGTTTCAGAGTGTCCATTTGTGTTGAAATAGAATCTACTGTGTTCTTGCAAGTTGCGTAACCGAATCGGTGGATGCAACTGAGTCAATTTTAGCTTGCAAGTTCTCATTATTTTCATGAACAATTGTTGGCAGTTCTTTTATGGCTGCTTCGTGATTCTGTAATGCGTTTTCATGCCGCGAAAAAATAGGTTGAAAATGCTCACAAATTTGTGTTTTTACGTCATTACAGATTTTTTGACATTTCGATTCAATGTTATGTAACTCAGTAGTTAAATCTTCACGTGTTTGTTCAAGTGTGGTGTCTAACTTCCAAAGATTTTGTTCCATTGTGTCCAGCTGTTGCTGTGTTTGTCTCTGATTTTGTTCCATTGTGTCTAACTTTTGAAGATTATGTTCCATTGTGTTCAACTGTTGCTGTGTTTGTCTCTGATTTTGTTCCATTGTGTCTAACTTTTGAAGCTTTTGTCCCATTTGTTGCATTAATTGTAATAACAGTGCACTGGTGTCTGAAACATGTTCCTTAGTGCTATTTGGTAATGCATTTGAACCGGCAATATTCACAGATTGAAAAACAGAAAATGTGTCTTGACTTATTTGAGAAAACGGTGAGTACGCAAAACCTGAATCTACAGTATTTGCAAAAATGTGTCCTGTCATTTCGGAATCCTTAGGCGAGATGTTGCCAACCGATAGATCGATAATGCTTCCCTGTTCACTAATTGTTTCACTGTCTACACCATTGTTTGCATCCCGCTCCATTTCCCCATGTACAATTACCAAATTACTACTTTGAACATTAGTTAATTCATTACACGGTGGCGCTAACACACTGCTTACGTCTTCACTGTCATTTCTCAGTTTACTTTGGAGCCTAGTATTACGTTTTTCACACACCATTACAGTCACAATATTTCACACGACAACACAGAAAAGCACAATTTGAAGAGCAAAATAAGAAAACACATTAACATAGCACTGAAAATAATAACTAGTTAATTGCAAGCGCAGCTGCGAAATACTTGGTGCAAATTTACATGCGTGCCACACCTGTTTTACTGTACATCAATGAAAGACTGCAACTACAAAGGAGATTCTCTCTACAATTACGCTCTAGCAATAAACAAAATCTACATTAATTACACAAACGACAAGAAAAGAATCAGAAGATTCCAGTGAGGTATCCTCGGCTAAGGGTCGACATATGAAACGTCCCCTTTGAAAAATTATACGTGATTGTGCTTAAACTGAGACACAATATTTTTAGCGCAACGCAATCTGACTTTCAAAAATCTCTACAAAAAATGGCCCTGACTAACATTAACCTATACGTTTCACAAATCGCTTACCTCACAAAAATCTTGGTTACTCCAACTACTGCAATACAACGAGCGCCACTACTGCCAGCTAAATGAAAGATTCAAACTACTGAAGGCACTAACTACTGATAGGCATAGTTAGCAAATGAAAGACTTTAATACAGAACAAAAAATGTATTTACCTTAACAGTCATAATATATATATCACTTCATGACACCAATTCTTACAAATTTCAAAACTCCGCCATATCTCTCCCCACGTCCACCACTGCTGGCGGCTCATCTCCAACTGCCAATGCTACGCGCTATTAGCATCCAAATGCCGCTGCCCGACACTACAATGGCAGACAACAATGCAAACTAGCCACAGACTGCGCACAGCACAGCCAGTGATTTTTCATACAGAGCGCTATCCGGCGTTACCAATAAGAAAACCTAAACAGCCTACTTACACACTGAACAAGTAAATTACAAGACACGTCTGTTCTTATTAATCTCGTCGCATTTCCTTAGCGTTTGTGACATTTTATCGCCCGCTCGTAGGAGTCTGCACTCGCTAGCTGCGCTCACACGCCGGTTCATTACCTAAAAACATAGGTGAGAGACTCCTATGTACAACTAAATTAAGAGTCAGCTTCTTGATAGTTTCTCGCGGAAAATTCTTCCTATCTATGTCACTGATTTCCAACGGAAGATACCAGGGCTTATACAGTTTAAATGTTTCTAACAGGAAAGGGTAACAGATCTTTGTGAATCACGCAAAATAATATTAAATATCACGTTTTCTGCAAGTCTTTACACAAGTTATTATTAAAAATTCTTTTCAGGTATGACAATAGCAGTCAATTAACAATCGTCTAAGCATTTCTGAAGTATAATGCTAGTATATAAAATATTAATAATGTTCCCACAACTACAGCTGTAATAAATCCACATATACTCAAAACTTTCTACACCCACTCTAATCTATAGCGTTCACAACCTGCAGATGAGTTTAATGGTATTGATTATCCAACACTATGTTGCAATATAACGGTTCCTGAGGCTGATGTGAATAAACACAAATACGAGACGCATTGCATACTTTTCTGTAAGCGAATTAATAATGGAAGTAGTCAAGTTACACACTGGATGCAGTGCTAAGACGTGTGAAAGCAAAGCTGAAATTCAAGGCGTACTGATAGAAATGAAGTCAAAGTTAAAACTGAGCACAGACTGATGAAAATGGTCGGTCTTATATAGACTTTCGCTAGAATAATAAGCAATTTTGTTTATTAAATTATAGTCTGAAAATTCCGTTAATTAAAATGTCCAATTGTAACTGGCAGTTGAAACTACGGTTATGTTTGGTTTAACAAATGCTGTATATGAGCAGTAGCTGCTGAAATGTACACAACCAAACTATGTGTGTTTACTGGTTCAAAATGGTTCAAATGGCTCTGAGCACTATGGGACTTAAGTTCTGAGGTCATCAGTGCCCTAGAACTTAGAACTACTTAAAACTAACTAACCTAAGGACATCACACATATCCATGCCCGAGGCAGGATTCGAACCTGCGACTGTAGCAGTCGGGCGGGTCCGGACTGAAGCGCCTAGAACCGCTCGCCTCCGTCACAGACTTTATTTACTGGCATTCGCTAATTTACAAGTATGGCATCCATATTCAGTGATGAAATTTAGTTCTTGAACAGTATATAATTCTTAATTTGTAAAGGTTGTCACATGATATGAGCTTCGCTGGATGCACAAACATCAGATTAACAAAAATATTTGACTAAGTCATGGAATGTGCCAGTACTTTGATCATAATCTGTTCTGAAAGTTTGGACTAGTTGAATTATTTAATTAAAAACGTAAGATAAAATAATGAAGTTTGGGCAAATATAATTAGGTTACAAAAACAGGAAAAATTTCTTTCTCTTTTCAGTGAACGGGGTGTTTCCTTTAGATATAACAGCATAGAGCACAATGTTTTTAGTAACACTAACTGCATGAGATTTCGTAATTATAGTAACATTTGAATTACTGCATTTCTAGTGAAATTAATTATTATACAATGCACTCGGAACAGTGGATACCATGACCTGAATAATAAGGTTTTGAAGGGAATTCCCAGTTATGTGAAACTGATATTTTCTGTAACATGTGGTCACTATGTACGCACAGTATGTTATGTATGTTAGATATGTAGATAAAGTAAGATGATGTGGCCAATCCTTCACTGTCACACGCTCTCGTGGCAGATTCCAGTAGAGTAACAATAGTATCTCTCTCGTGGAAGAACTCATTAGAGTAGCTTGACTCTTCGGTGAAGGTATGTTCTCGAAACTTTAACAAAAGCCCGTACCGAGCTACTGAGCGTCTCTCCTGCAGAGTCTTCCACTGGAGTTTATCTATCATCTCCGTAACGCTTTCGCAATTACTAAATGATCCTGTAACGAAGCGCGCTGCTCTCCGTTGGATCTTCCCAGTAATTCCTATTTATTTCATTTCTCAGGGACTTATATTCCTGTATTCCTCAATTTCCCTGAACGTTTTTGTACTTCCTTCTTTCATCGATCAGCTGAAGTATCTCAACTGTTATCCATGGTTTCTTCGCAGATACTTTCTTAGTACCTATGTTTTTCCTTCCAACTTCTGTGACTGTCCTTTTAAGAGGTGTCCATTCCTCTTCAAGTATACTGCCTATTGAGCTATTCCTTACCGCTGTATCTATAGCATTAGGGAACTTAAAGCGTGTTTCGTCATCCCTTAGGACTTCTGTATTCCACTTCTTTGAGTATTTATTCTTCCTGGCTAATCTCTTTAACTTCAGCCCACTGCTCATCACTACTACGTTGTGATCCGAGTCTATATCTCCTCCTGAATACGCCTTATATTTCAGTACCTGATAACGAAATCTCTTCCTGACCATTATGTAATCTAACTGAAATCTTCCCGTATCACACTGTCTTTTCCAAGTACCGCATCCTCTTGTGATTCATGAACAGAGAATTCGCTATTACTAGCTGAAATATATTACAGAACCCAATAAATCTTATCCCTCTCTCATTCCTTCCCCAAGTCCGCATTCCGTCTTAACCTTTTCTTCTACTCCTTCTCCTACAACTGCATTCCTGTCCGGCATGACCACTAGATTTTCATCCCCCTTTATGTACTGTATTACCCTTTAATATCGTAAGATAGTCTTTCTATCTGTTCGGCATGTCTATCTAAACTATCTTTCCCGGTGCTGGTTTGCTATCGATTCTGATAAGAACAACCAAACAGTATCACTGACCTGTTCATTGCAACACAATCTTTCCCCTACCTTCCAACTCATAAAGAATCCTACTCCCGTTATAGCACTTTCTGCTGCTGTTGATATTACCCAATACTCATCTGACCAGAGGTCCTTGTCTTCTTCCGTTTCACTTACTGTCCCCTGCTATATCTATATTGAGCTTTTGCATTTCCCTTTTCACATTTTCTAGCTTCTCTACCACATTCAAGCCTCTGACATCCCGCGCCTCGACTCGCAGAACGTTATCCATTCGTTGATTATTTAATCTGAATACCATGGCAGTATTTATATTTGCTACAGATAGATTACATTGGTATTTAAAAGGTAAACGTGACTCATGATTACCTTCAAAGTAAATCCTTTCGTATTATTAAAATGATTCTGGTGTGACGTATTTAAGCTGACGATTTAAAATTATGCCCTTTTAGAAATCTATTCGACATGTTTGCAAAAAATGCATTGTTTGTAACATGAAGCCAGGAAATAAGGCAGCAAAATATTAAGAAAACATATTTTAATTCATGTACCAACAACGTTTATTAATACTGAGATTCAGAAGTCTGAATCATAATATAATCAAAAGAGAGAATACTGTTACTTATAGCCGGCCGAAGCGGCCGAGCGGTTCTAGGCGCTACAGTCTGGAGCCGCGCGACCGCTACGGTCGCAGGTTCGCATCCTGCGTCGGGCATAGATGTATGTGATGTCCTTAGGTTATTTAGGTTTAAGTAGTTCTAAGTTCTAGGGGACCGATGACCTCAGAAGTTAAGTCCCATAGTGTTCAGAGCCATTTGAAACATTTATTACTTATATACGAAAGTAACTAGTCATAAGGAGGCTTTGACTAATCTTTCTCGAAAGTGATAATGCAGAGAACAAATGTTCATGCATGGCGGAGTGCAAACGATACCGCACATTGCATTGTGTGAAACTAAACCATGCTCCAGGAAGGACTACGTTTAGCTCTTGCTAATTACGTTAAGAAGACTCTGACGGGGAATTTGATTCCACAACAATTTGCGAACGCATCGTAGCCAACTTGACAACAATTCTTTGATAAAGGGATGAAAGAAAGATGGCACTTCGGACAAGATCGGCTATTACTGCTCCTCTTTTGATCCACGGAACAGTAGCGTGCTCAGTGTTAAGGGAAGCAGAGCGACTTACTAATGAATGAAGCTTGTGTTGTATAATCAAGATAATGATTCCCACAGCACTGTATCACTGCGATCGGACACCTAATGCTACAGCTGACTAAACGATAGGTTTTTTTGTATCACGGATATTACTTCTAGAAGTGTACGAGAATGAGAATTCAGTGGATAATTGAAATTCTGTACTCCCGATCCATCTGCGGACGCCAATGATCGTCATAAGTTCCTGTGAACATCTGCATCTATCTCTATAGTCTGCAAGTAACCTGGGGTGTGTGGCAGAGAGTACTTCTGCTACAACTAACTGATCCTTCCCTCCCGTCTGTTCTACTCGCGAATGGCGGTTGGCAAGTATTATTGAAGGTAAGCCTCAGGAGTAACTCTAATTTCTTGAACTTTCTTCTGTCAACAGTTTCAAACAGAAATGTCCAATATATACAGTGGTCGCTAAAATGACAGCATTTCCCGTCGGGCTAGCGGTCTTAAATCTACAGTTCAGCTGAGCCGCCGTTAACTATTCCTAGAAAGTGAAAAAACTCTAATGAATAAAACAGTCTATGAGGGGCCAACAACTTTTCCTTGTCACATCTAAAACTACCCCCCCCCCCAACCTAGACGGTATCAGCAGTGGCTTACATTCAATCATGTGGTCTTATTGTTCTGATTATAAGAAATGATATTTAACAGACCTCAATTTCAGACTAGTGTTTTGTAAAAAATGATTTGTCATTGTAAATTTGTAAAAGGTTTACAAAATTCGAAACTTTCTAATTTTATTTCTGGTGGGGAATGATATGTGGGACGGAGAGGATCATAAGATAACTTCCATCCGAACACATAAATGAGGACGTACGACGAAAGTGCTTCTCTGAATTGAAAAGGTTCGCACCGGATGAGGAGTTTGAGAGTTCGTGAGTACTACAGTCACGCAAGTTTCTGCATCTCTGGTGACGGGAGTAGGGCTGTACAAAACAGAACACCGAGTTTGAGGCTTGTCGTCTGGCCGTCAGCCGCATGGATCCTCGGTCAGACTTAATGAGCACAGCTCTCCAGAGTGCTTGCAACAAAGTTCCAGAGAATTAATTAAAATTTATAATTCATCAGGCGGCCGTAAAGGCCTAATGAAGTTCAGCGGACCGTGGCGAGTGTAGAGGCGAACGGCGCTGCTGGACCGGCAGTAAAGCGACCCCAGTCTTGTCGCATCGTGGCGCTCACAACTTCGCACAGTGCCCAGTCGTTATCAGAGTAATTACGTCACCCACGGTACCAGGAATCTTAATCCGCTGACACAATATTGGCTCATGTTGATCACGTAAATATGATAACATTCAGAAACCTCCGTTGGAGATGCGCAGTTACGCCATCGGACAGAGTTCGTGGCAGAGTTCATATTTGCCATATTACTGGTTGACACCGACACATTACTTCTAATTACAGAGATTATTTCACTCGATCCTCACATAAACCGTTAAAAAATATAAATGTCGTGTGATTAGGGCCTCCCATCGGGTAGACCGTTCACAAGGTGCAAGTCTTTTGATTTGACGCCACTTGGGTGACTTGCGCGTCGATGGGGATCAAATGATGATGATTAGGATAACACAACACCCATTCCCTGATCGGAGAACATCTCCGACTCAGCTGGGAATCGAACCCGGGCTCTTAGGATTGACATTCTGTCGCGCTAACCATAAACACATAAACACATAAACGGTTGAATTGCCATATATTTCTCGACTCTATAGACAAAGTCGATAGCGCAAGACTGTGACTTGGCTGAGGGTTGCGTTACTACATGATGGGAGTCACTCTTCTAGTAGGAGTTTCAAATAAATATTCTCGTGAACCAGCCATAGGCCAAGAAATATTTATTGGCCACTGATTATGAGTCGACAGAATTTGGCAGCTAAATAATTTCATTAGTGATCCTTTTCAATGAGTGAATACACTCGAACTCTGTATTGCTAAAGGTGCCTTTCGATACCAGCACCTACCTTGTGTAATAAGTGTTATTCGGTGGTTGTCATGGTAAAGTAAGTAATTATTATACACAAAACTATTTATTCTGATTATACTAAATTGGAGATGTAAGGTCGGTTGTGTGCCGCTGTAAATTACTATTGTCTCAATCATTATTCCTGTCATATTTCGAGTTTTGATTTCGCGGGTTTGCTTAAGCCGACACTGTTGAGTTGTAAGACCTATAAACAGGCAATTCAAACTGAGTATTCTTTGAGCTCAAGACGATATTCTATAACGTGGTACCTTAGTTTGTTATAGGTCAGAAGTATTTTACGTGTCATTAATGTTCTGCTGTCTGCTTTGTCTAAAGAGGAGCTAGTTCTGTGAAGTAGTCCTTTGTACTTTATTAGTGTGTTACGCATTGTGCCTTTTCTTGTTAATTGTTTTTCAGAAGCTACAAATGACTCTGTGTATGTTGCAGCTAGCTGAAACTGACGTGTTCACGGGGGTCGCGTACTGAAGAGGTTGATAGTGGCCCTTTTCACTAGGGCCCATCCAGCTATCCTACTTCACTACATTTGTCTCTCTTATATCGTTACTACGTTAGTCGAGTGGAATAAGCGCTCACTGTAATCACCTTATATGTTGAAGTTAAGTAACTCTCATGCCAGGGTGCGAACATCCGTGGGTACAGTCGTATTCTCATCTATAAAGACTGATAGTGTTATTCATTTGTTCTTGTCACATGTACGATTATTTATGTTGTTATATTTAATGTAAGTGTTAGCGAGGTCCGAATTCGGACGTGGCATTCTCCTCTTGTAGGAAGAAATTTAATTGATTTTATTTCTTTTTTAAGTAGCTTTTTGATGCGTACATTTTGCTTCCTTGTTTTGTGTTTTTGTGGCTTCCACGTTAATTAAAATTACTATAAAGGTAAATTTGGCAACGGTGGGTTTCGTATTCCTAAGTGGATCATAAGTTAAGTGCAGGAAACCTACCAATTAGAATTGTTTGAGGATCTTTAACCCATATTCGTTACATTCTCCTTCTTACTGTTTGGCCCTACTTCGAATTATGTGGCTCTTCTTGGTTCTGTATTCGGATTTCTTTTTAATCAAGAATGCTTTCACTTTGTGGCTGTGTGGAAGGTTACTCCACTCCGCCCGCTTCCATCTGCTAGTTCCTGTGCACTTATGTGTAAGTAAGGGACACTGGAAGTAACCCTTGTAGGGTAATCTGGCGGAATTTTGACAGGTTGTATATGCTTTCCGGCTGACTTTGTACCTGCTGCTGCTCTGATTTCACTGTGGTTATCCATTTCTGCTTGGAAGATCTACGTCTACCTATCATGGTGAAGATACTATTTGTGAATCAGCAAGAATTCTTGTCGATCAATTGTCCATTGAAGGACAATTGCCTTTTCCTCATACATGTGAATCTTCTAGGAAATGGTAAGGCTCAGTTGCGTCTGATCCTGTAGGTGCTATCTCTTCTTTTATTGAACGTAGCATTTTCCTCGGGATTTTCGGTTGCTTGAGTTCAAGTTTCTTCAGAGGAATTCAGAAATGTAGATTGTGGAATGACTTACTATGTTTAAGTCTTAGCTTGTTGGAAAGATACTCCTGTAAATGCTCTCGCAGATGTAGTAGACCATTGTCAAATTGGCACAACTGCCATCTACTGTCAAGTTCCGGCTCTCATTTGCTGAAATCCGCCCTCTCATGGAAGGGACTTTGCGAATCATCGGGCCTTCTAGTGTAGCTTTATGTTAGTAATGAACTCGATTTACTGTAAACTGACCCTCAAATCGGTTTTAACGGCTTTGCGGTAGAGGCTCCATAGCTGTTAAGTAGCCTCCTCTTAGCTAATAAAACGAGGTCATCTACAAAGAGTAAACAGTGTACATAGACATTTTATTTATTGTGTCCAGTCCTCATTCCACTTCCCTATGGTAGTTTATAAAACTGTTCGCTGATGATCTACGCCAGTTCGCTGTTACAGAGCATGCACGATAGGCCATCACGTTGCTTAGCTCTCGTTTGAGTGATGAAACTCTCAAACAGCTCATATATTAATTTGGAGTTGATGTTCATTAGGGGTCTTCTCATTTCTTCCCAGTGGAGATCAATGTCTGACTGTCAATCGCATCATATGCTTTTTGAAAGTCAAAGAGCATGACTACACAGAGATATTGTCCAGGACTCTAGTATGTATTGCTCTGTGCAAGATCTAGATAAAAAAACGAGCCTGATATTCACCTAGTTGGGAGTTAAGTTGATTGGCGACACTAGTTATCAGGGCTCTAGAGAAAATCTGTAGGTGACAGATGTCGAGGTGGATCTTGCTGCCCTTCCTGTAAAGAACATGGATCACAGTTGATGTAATGTTATCTGTGCGTCTTGCATCACCTGAGGAATGCTCTGAACACATTGTTCATCTGCATGTTTCTACACCTCCACTACTATCCCATTTTCACCTGAGGACTAGTTCTTTTTTAGGCTGTTGACAGCCTGCTCTATTTCTTTCCTGGCTGACGATATGGAGTCTGGATTCCTAGAAAGGGGATCATGTAAGATAAGTCTCTCTTTACGTTCCTCTGCATTGAGGAGCTTTCCATTATCTCTCCAAAGATGAAGAATGAGGGCTGTATATGGGATGACCTGCTCCTGAAGTCCACAATACACTTTTGTTGAGACTCCCCTGACTGTTGTTTCAAGGAAGTAGTGCAGTTTTTCTTGCTACTGCGATCACTGTTCGTAGTTAATTTCCTTTGCTTTGAATAGGCCTGTTGATTGGGCTCATCTTTCTGCTTGTTCCACTGTATCCAGGCTCTGCACCTCTCCTCTTTAGCCTGGTCACATGTTATGGTCCACCAGGGATGCTTGCTATTCTTGGATGCTGCAAGTATGGTAGCTTGTGTGACATGCAGCAGATCTTTTTTTAGGTTGGATCTTTGATTTTGTGTGTGTTTTCCTGAGAGTGTGGTGTGGAAGATACAGAATTCAGTAGTACAGTGACCCTCTTCGATACCTTAAAATCTCTTTCTAATGTTAGGGAATTTCTCATTGTTATAGGTTGGTCTTCAGTAGGAAGATGTAATGGTCAAAGTTTAGGTTGGCTTCTATCAGTAGCTCGACATCTCCCTGTTGTACCTCTTGTCTATAGCTACTAGCTGGAACTCGCCTAACAAGTGATCTGGGATCTTCCAGGTCTGGGACTTACAATGTAGTTGTTTGGGGCTGTTGAATTTAGGACCATGTTATTTTTGTCACAGAGGTATATAAGTCACTTCCGTTACTGTTGGTCCTTTTGTGAGTTGGATGATAGGCAACTCCCTCTTGGCCATTTTGTGAGGAGGTGGGGAAGTGTTGTGGGATATTGTCTAGGTTTCTTTTTCTAGAATAATGCAGTTTATTCAACCACTTTCGTGTTTTCCTTTTAGTGTCATTTGCGGGAAAGTTCAGTATAGTGTACACCGTCGTGCGGAACATTGAAGACAGTGAGGAAGTCATACAACTAGTTTCAGTAATGCCTATTACGTGATCGATCATCCTTCTATGTACAGCGAAGCCGATCTCTAGGTGTGGAACTGATCAGTCTGGTGCCTGGTTTCCCTTTATGGATATTGTATCCTTGGGACTCCATCGTATCTTGGTCCATGAAAAGAGTCTGTTGTAGCGATGCTACCTTGCTGCTATACTTACTCAACACATCCAGCGTATGTTTCAGTTTGCCTACTCTTAGCAAGTTTTTAATACTGATTGCGTTTAGTTACGTGACATTCGGTGAACCAAGTGAAATTGCAGGCTTTCCATAACCCAGCGACCTACTTACTCCAACACGAAAGTCGTATTCCCTATGTTAAGTTTCGCTTCATGCCTAATACATCGAGTATTTAAGCAGGGTCATGCTAATGGGTGAATGGTTGTTCCTTGACGAGGTTACGAACCCTGAGGTTCATAGTATGAGGACAGGAGGTTGTTGTAGGCCCGCGATTAGAGTCAAACGCTGCTAAAAATAGTCCTTCCACCTCGTTAGTCGCTGTGACTGGCAGCTTCATACGGCGTTGAAGCAGTTCGTAGGCACCCTCCCTGGCTACTATCTATCAGAGGTCGAAATGGTTCATATTCCTCTGAGTACTATGGGACTTAATTTCTGTGGTCATGAGTGCCCTAAAACGTAGAAATACTTAAGCCTAACTAACCTAAGGACATCACACACATCCATGGCCGAGTCAGGATTCGAACTTCCGACCGTAGCGGTTGCGCGGCTCCAGACTGTAGCGCGTAGAACCACTCGGCCACTCTGGCCGACCTATCAGAGGTCATCTTAAGAGTATTTTTTTGCATTTTGTTAACTTACTCTACTGTTGGGAGAACATTGTGTATTGATTGCCGTGTAGCAATAGCTGATTAATTTGTGACCAGTGTTTAAATTAACATTTGTCTTCTGTCAATGGTTAGCGAATTTTTGTGTGCGGAGCATAGTGGACGCAATATTTGAATCGGCACCAGTTGGTGGCAGCACACTTGAGTTACAGAAGTGTGTGTGTTTCGAGGTAACCGGGATGAAATTGCACCCATCTGATGTTGAGTTTAATGTATCATGTCTCGTTTATAGGATATCCACAGTTTTAGTGTGAAGAAACTCACAATGTATTACTGTATACGGCGTTTCTGTAAACCAAAATGTACCACTAACTGATTTTTGGAGAGGGAACAATTCGAATAGTGTTCTGGTATTTAACAACTCTAAATTAAATCCTTTATTGTTAGAAAACGGTATTAAAGTTACATACATACGAAGGATGAGCGAGAAAATTATGAGCACCGACCTGCAATCGATTTATCGATATAAACCCGTCCTGGCGAGGAATGACTGCTAGTCAGACACATACGCGGTGCATTTAGCGTGTTGTCCGTGTCCAGAATGGGGAAGGCCCTCAGTCTGTCGGAGTTTGACAGAAGGCAGATTGTGATGGCCCGGAGGCTTGGCACGAGCATTTCGGAAACTGCACAATTTGTCGGGTGTTCGAGGAAGAAGTGCGTCTGGACAGGTAGTGCATCGAACTAACGATAGGCTTCCGCAGCAGACGACCCATACTTGTGTCAATGTTATAACCATGATATCGGCAACTGCGACTGAAATGGGCTCGTGATTATCGGCACTGAACACTGGCGCAGTGGCAGAGCATTGCGTGGTCTGATGAATTCCGATACCTTCTTCATCATGCCGATGGAGGACCGCGAATCCTTGGTTATCCAGGGGAACAACTACTTGACACCTACACAGAGGATCAGAGTTGGCGGCGGCTCCATTGTGCTTTGGGGAACATTCAAGTGGGCATCCACGGGTCCGGTGGGGTTTGTGCAGGGTATCAAGACCAAGGAGTGTTGTACACTGCTTGCAGACCACGTACCCCTCTTCTTTGACGATCATGTTTAACGACTACAGCGACATTTTTGAGCAAGATAATGCACCATGTCACGTGGCTAGGAGTGTGATGGAATAGTTCAAAGATCTGAACACGATCGAGCACATCTGGGCAGTGACTGAACGTGACGTCAGAGCTCATCGCCACCTTCCCAGGAATTTACGTGAATTAGGTGAGTTTTAGGTGCAGATGTGGTGCTCACTCCCTCCAGCAACTTACCGAGGGCTCAATGCTTTCATGCCACAACACGTCGTCGCTGTTATCCGTGCAAAATGTGGACATAGCGGTTATTGGGGAGGTGGACATAATGTTCTGATTGATGAGTGTAAATAATTTAAATAATTCGCCGATTGGAGGAACGGGTGTGGAAAGGAGTAATGGAACGTTGTTGTTAATATATAAGGTAAACTATGGATATTGGTGGAATGGAAAGTGCTATTGATGTGCGGATTTAGTAGAATGGATTGGTAGTGAGGGGCTCGTATTGTTAGTCCATCAACAGGTTTTAATAATGTTTAGGAAATGTATTTTCGTACAAACACACACTTTCAAATAGAACAATGCGGTCTGACGTTAGCTGACTAGAGTTAGGGTAAATTACAATGTCAGCCATGTTCGTATCACGATTCTAGCACTAGTCGTTTACGAGAGATCGTATTTGGAAATGTTCCCATATCTACACTTACATAATACTTGTGGTAGCACACACTAAAAAACAAAACAACTGCATGCACTATTTTTGCGGATTATGACCAGTAACGAGACTACTAACTACCACAGGTTGTGTTCAAAAGGACCACAGGTAGTGGCCATACACGCTTCAAATATGGAACGACTGCTGCACACGAGCTAGAATTTTAGCGGAGATACCGAGCAGGCTGCAGTAATAAGTCGTTGCATATCATCCGACGTAGTTGGTATGTCCCTGCAGGCAGCATTTTTTTAGCTTCATCTATAGCAGAAAGTCTACAGACGTCAGATACAGGGAACTGGCCGAGCAGGGTACAGGTCCTCTGTGTCCAACCCAACGATTTGGGAGAAGTTCCTGAGGACATGCTGTAATACCTCATGCACTAGGGGTGGACAGCCATCAAGTTGGTATCACAGCATCCTACCAGTCTGCAGGGGAACGTCTTCTAGCATAAGATGGTGTGTTAGGAGGCTGCGATACCTGTGTGAGTTCAGTGTTCCGTTTACCACAAACTTGCCATAACCTTATGGTTCGCTATTCCTCACTACATGTTTACGCTTCACGGACGCTGTGGTCGACTAAACGAAGCCAACGGGGACTATCAACAGAAAAACATTGCATGTAACGGCGGCTCACGTGGCCGTGAATGATAAATGTTGCTTCATCACTAAACAAGATAATAATACATTACTGGCCATTAAAATTGCTGCACCACGAAGATGACGTGCTACAGACGCGAAATTTAACCGACAGGATGAAGATGCTGAGATAAACTAATGATTAGCTTTTCAGAGCATTCACACAAGGTTGGCGTCGGTGGCGACACCTACAATGTGCTGAGATGAGGAAAGTTTCCAACCGATTTCTCATACACAAATAGCAGTTGACCGGCGTTGCCTGGTGAAACATTGTTGTGATGCCTCGTCTAAGGAGGAGAAATGCGTACCAATATGTTTCTGACTTTGATCAAGGTAAGATTGTAGCCTATCCCGATTGCGGTTTATCACATCACGACATTGCTGCTTGCGTTCGTAAAGATCCAATGACTGTTAGCAGAAAATGTAATCGGTGGGTTCAGGAGGGTAATACGGAACGACGTGCTGTATCGCAAGGGTCACGTATGACTAGCAATCAAGTTGACAGTCATCTTATCCGCATGGCTGTAACGGATCGTGCAGCCACGTCTCGATCCCTGAGTAATCAGATGAGGTCGTTTGCAAGACAACAACCATCTGCACCAACATTTCGACGACGTTTGCAGCAGCATGGACTATCAGCTCGGAGACCATGGGTGTGGTTACCCTTGACGCTGCATCAGAGACAGGAGCGCCTGCGATGGTGTATTCAACGACGATTCTGGGTGCACGAATTTCAAAACGTCATTTTTTTCGGATGAATACAGGTTCTGTTTACAGCATCATGGTGGTCGCATCCGTGTTTGGCAACATCGCGATGAACGCACATAGGAAGCGTGTATTCGTCATCGCCATACTGGCGTATCACATGGCGTGATGGTATGGGGTGCCATTGGTTACACGTCTCGGTCACCTCTTGTTCGCATTGACGGCACTTTGAATAGTGGACGCTACATTTCAGATGTGTTACGACCCGAGGCTGCACCCTTCATTCGATCCATGCAAAACTCTACATTTCAGCAGGATAATGCACGACCGCATGTTGCAGGTCCTGTACGGGCCTTTCTGGATGCAGAAAATGTTTGACTGCTGCCCTGACTAGCACACTCTCCGTATCTCTCACCAATTGAAAACGTCCGGTTAATGGTAGCCGAACAATTGGCTAGACACAATACGCCAGTTACCACTCTTGATGAACTGTGGTATCGTGTTAAAGCAGCATGGTCAGCTGTACCTGCACACGCCATTCAAGCTCCGTTTGACTCAATGCCCAGGCGTATCCAGGCCGTTATTACGGCCAGAGGTGGTTGTTGTGGGTACTGATTTCTCAGGATCTATGAACCAAAACTGCGTGAAAATGTAATGACATATCCGTTCCAATATAATATATTTGTGCAATGAATGCCTGTTTATCATCTGCGTTTCTTCTTGGTGTAGCAATTGTAATGGCCAGTAGTTTACATTTGTAGTATTCTGTCTAAATGGTCATGCAGAGAATTAAACACGATTCTCATAATAGTTTCCACGTAGCGCTGGATGGGGAGAGATGTGACAGGGATGGAACCTTCGCCGATGAGTAATGTGTAGGCGCTTATGTGACTCATGCCACTTTCTCGTGCAATTGCGTGGCAGCTAACGTACGGTACAACAGCAGCAAGAACATTATTATCCCACTCTTCTGTCGTCACTTGTTTCCTTCTGTTATACTGTCTAGGTGTTAACGCTTTTTTTTCACAGGCTTTATCAGGTTTTCAAAACTTGTTTCTGTCTTCTTGGTACAAATGTTCTTATATATGTTTACATTTTCGGCATTTTGAATTTTTAGTTTATTGTTGCCAGTCAAAATGTTTATGGACTACTTGTTATCGAGTGGTCGCAAATTATTACTTACGAAAAGGATGTATAAAGCAATATGCACTATATTTTGCTTGAAAAATGGATTACAATGTAACTTCGGATTCGACATGTTGACTGAGGCTTTTGGCGAATCGCGAATCTGTTATGAATGAGACAAGAGTTTATGACTGGTATACACGTTTCAAAGAGGGTCGAGAAGACGTTGTAGACGTCGATCGCTCTAGACGCTCTAGCATATCAATTACTGAAGACATTATGGAAGAAATAAAAAGATGTTTTTGGAAAATCACCAAGTCATTATCAAGGAAATTTCTAATGATCAAATCATATCCTTTAACTCATGCAACAATATTTTTGGATGTTTTTGGCATGAAACATATTGCAAACAAAGTTTGTTCAGAAATTGTTGAAATTTCGACCAAAAATTTCGAAGCGTAAACGCTGACGAATGAATTCCACAACGATGCAGAACTTCTAAAGAATGTTAGGCCTATAGCAGGTGAAGAGACATGGGTATATGGGTAGGATATGGAATACAAGCCCCATCGTCCCAGTGGAAACTCTCTGAAGAGCCAAGACTGAAAAAACTCGATACGATCATATGTGAAGGTTCCCCTCACTATTTTCTTCGATTACAATTGGGACACGCATCTGCTTCTTAGCACTACACAGAATGCAACAGGGCCATAATATCAAACATACACAGCTTGCGTCCGATAATTTTATTTACATTACACAATTTAATACACCAAGACAACTTGGTCTTTAACGAACTCACCACAAAAACAAAAAAAAAACCTTTTCTCACACCCTATGAAATTTACTTCACCAACGTATAAAGCATCAATTGAAGTTGCTCCTGTGTCTTAAAAGGTTCAATACTATTACAATAAAACTCTTCTTATACCCCTGTGGTCATTTACTTAACCAATGTGTTAGACTTAATTAAAGTCACCCTTGGTACAAACATTTAACGAAATCAACTGGCCGAACTCAAAACCGGCAGGACTAGGGTATACAATAATTTCCCTTCGCAATAACATTTCATACCAAATGAATAACGTAAATAAATGGTCAAAACTCAAGGAAATAAAGGTAGCTTCTAAAATCTTAACGGTCCCTACCGAAAGTTGACGGTGTCTAAAATTGTGACTAAAGACTAAAGAATAATCAAGTTGGTGGCAGCACTGATAAACACTAATTAAAATAACAAACAATTAATGTAAGAGACCCTTGACATCTAAAGATTACTTGGCAACATACTCAGATAAAACCCTGCTTTACAACAATTTTACCTCGGCAAGCCACACCTAAGGTACAAATAACAACATCTTGAATGATTAAAAAGGACAATTAACCAAGCAGACCCTTAATGAATCCGATCGGGCATAAAAAGACTGAGTGCCACTCAACATTACAAGATCGAAGTCATACTTCAAGCTCAAAGTGCATTCGTAAGAGTGACGGAGGAAGGAGGTATAAAGCTTAACGATCTGACGGAGCCAGTCACAAAGAGTGAAGCAATACTCAAATTAAAGGCGTGACCGATGAACCGGTCAAATGAGTCACAGCTCCGCTGGTAACGGCCAAGTCGTCAAGCCCCGATGCCACGCCCAACCGTAGCGGACGAAATGTACTGCGCTGCACGTAACTGAGACATAAATCAACTACAACAGCACACTTGCATTTACACACTCATACTACAAAGGACAATTCACCATAATATTTAAAACGGAAAAGTCCACTTATAAAGGGTTATTTACTTAGCAACTTAAGCTCATTTATACACCATAACACCACGCAACAGTACGAACAGGAGAGTTTATTAAAAAAAAAATGCCGAGAAGATGTAATTTCGCGAGACAACATCGTCTATCGTTACTCGTCACTAATGTGTAGGTACCTGTATTTAAAAAGCACTGTTGGCACCACCATAAACATACAATCACTAAATAACGAGCAGCTCACCAGTCTCGCTTACATGTATCTGCTGATCCTTTACCAAGTGGTAAGAAATCAAGGTAGAGCGCGAAATGTCCGTTATCACGCCATATGTGACTTAACGTATCATGGTACACTCGAGACCAAACTCACACTGCAGACATCACTGATTAACCATTAATAGGTCTAACTAAGCACACAGTCGCGCCTGCTTTAATCACACACACACCATGTGAGCAGGCGGTCGGCTAATCCAGGCGACGCCCGGCAAGCTCTTCTTCTCAACGTTCACTGCATGGTGAGCGCAAAACCAAACACCATGAGTCGTGCCAGAAGCCAACTTCACCGCCGTCTCCTGCCGCAGCATCCCACTTGTAGCACGCCAAATGAGCATGCGCACCAAATAAGGGCCAACTTCCCGAACCCGTAGTACCTAACGACCGAACGACCACACAGAGAGCCGCTGCCTCGATGCTGCAGACGTAAATAGAGGGACCCGCAATGAACAACTGACTCGCGGCCAGTCAAAGAAAAATCGAAAGCAAATACGACACTGCTGGGGCAGGAGTACTGGCGCCAGGAGCGCGACGTATCGGCAATGGGATAGCGCATCATGAGTTCCTACCTTATGGTCGGACGGTCAGTGAGGAATACTACCAAGCTACGCTCCGTTTTCGTGAAAGAGTCCAAAGAAAACGACCAAAATTGTGGCTTAACCACTCGTGGAAATTGCATCGGCATAATACTCCCTCTCGCAACCTCAATGCTTCTTCGTCATTTTTTGAAAACAAACGAAACACCTCAGCCACCGTATTCGACGGACATGGCCCCTTTAACTCCTTTCCAGCTAGAGGCTGAAGACCACCATTGATGAGATTAAGCCGGAATCACTGAAGGGGCTGAACACCATAACGAAAATTAAATTCCAGAAGAGCTTCCCTGATTGGAAAAATGCTGTCACAACTGTGTTATATCTCAAGGGGATTACTTTGAAGGAGACTAAGTTGCTGTTGATGAATAAATAAAGATACTGCAATAAAAAGGAAGGCTCCCGTTACTCTTTTATTACACGTCGTATGCTTTTAAGCTGCGTTGAGTTCCTGTTTCCGGAATGGGAGGGCGTCCCGGGTCATCGTGAGAGACGTAAAGGGCTACCGCACGCGTGGCATGTGTATAGCTGCTCCGAACGAGGTCACCAGTGGACGGTTGGACACGCGAAGTGTAGAGGGACGTGTGAAGATCAACTCTCTTTTCCGAAAATGGGGAAGGTGTGAGAGAGAAGCACATATAGGTTATCGCTGAGTGTGTTACTCTTTGTGGGAGCTAGCCCGTGTGTGAGGTTGCCTGTCCATTTCCTGATGATCGTCGCTTTTAAGCTTGTATTATTGTGCGTCAGTTTTGAAAAAAGTGAGCTTCTTGCTGCTGGTTTGAACGCATACTTGGGGCTATTTGACCATGTGACATCCGGCTGCTGATTACATGTGATTATCATCCATCACCCTAAAGGGTACTGACATCGTTCTGTCCTTTCCTGAAGTAACGATTTTGCTGGACATGTGTTAGGAACTACCGCTGTCGATTTGTTAGTCTGACTTCCAAAAATATTAAATGTTGAAAGTAGGTTGATTAAGTTTTTTTATTGGTAACGCCACCGCCACGTAGCGCTCTGTATGAAAATCACTGGCTGTGCCGTGTGCAATCTGTGGCTGGTTGGCATTGTTGTAATACTCGCCATTGTAGTGTTGGGCAGCGGCAGCTGGATGCTAACAGCGCGTAGCGTTGCGCAGTTGGAGGTGAGCCGCCAGCAGTGGTGGACGTGGGGAGAGAGATGGCGGTGTTTTTAAATTTGTAAGAATGGGTGTCATGAACTGATTTATATATTATGACTATTAAGGCAAATACATTGTTTGTTCTCTATCAAAATCTTTCATTTGCTAACTATGCCTGTCAGTAGTTAGTGCCTTCAGTAGTTTGAATATTTTATTTAGCTGGCAGTAGTGGTGCTCGCTGTATTGCAGTAGCTTGAGTAACGAAGATTTTTGTGAGGTAAGTGATTTGTGAAACGTATAGGTTAATGTTAGTCAGAGCCATTCTTTCGTAGGGATTTTTGAAAGTCAGATTGCGTTGCGCTAAAAATATTGTGTGTCAGTTTAAGCACAGTCTTGTATAATTTTTCAAAAGGGGACGTTTCATATAGACCAGTCGTGTAAAATTTTTCAAAGGGGACGTTTGAATGTAACTGTGCAGTAGCCTTCGATGTGCAGCATTTTTTTTTTTTTGTTACAATTTCGGTCATACTTTATTAAAAAGGCAAATAACTGCTGCCGAAAAATTAACTGTGTAGCTTTTCTTACCGGTTCAGCGAATAACTGTTGTTTATCGTCATGTTTTTTGGAGCGCAAGAGTTTTTCTGTGAATAAAGTTGTTAGTGCCTCACCTTTCACTTATGCACTACATAACTGTGCATCGTGTTTGTAAAGAGTTCGGAATGTTCTTCAGTGTGTCTGATTCGTTCTCAAAGAGTTTGTGATTGTTTCTCTCTATTGTAGAAATCTGTATTTGGCTAATGTTACACACACTGTTTTCGGGCGTGACTGGCCGTATGTTTAGTGAACGCCTTGTGGACACATACGTTAGGGCCGCCGGGGTCCCGGTCGGGCGTGCTTGCTGGTGGACCGATGTATCGCTGGTATTATTTACATGGTTTGTGAAACTATTGAAGTGGATTCACCTTCTTCAGGAGTTCCTTACGCATGGTATGTTAATTGCTTCGGCGGTGATTTTGTTCCTGGTACCGGATAATGAGTATGATTATTTTTAGTAAATGTATTTATAAGAAACATTTGTTTCAAGGTTCGGAATTTCCTTAAGCTTCTTTTAACTGAACAGTTAACCGGACGTATTCGATAACTAAATTATGGTTACGACCTTATTTTGAAATTTTGCACAGTTGCAAATGGTTGAAATGGCTATAAACTCTGTGGGACTTAACATCTAAGGTCATAAGTCCCCTAGACGTAGAACTACTTAAACCTAACTAACCTAAGGACATCACACACATCCATGCCCGAGGCCGGATAGGAACCTGCGACCGTAACAGCAGCGAGGTTCCGGACTGAATAACTTAGAACCGCTCTGCCACAGCTGCTGGCTGCACAGTTTCAGAAAACTGTAAACTGGAATATATACATCTACATCCATACTCGGCAAGCCACCTCAGACTGTGTGGCGGAGGGTACCGTGTGTACCTCTATCGGTTCTCTCTTCTATTCCAGTCTCGTATTGTTCGTGGAAAGAAGGATTGTCGGTATGCCTATGTGTGGGCTCTGTCTCTCTGATTTTATCCTCATGGTCTCTTCGCGAGATATACGTAGGAGGGAGCAATATACTGCTTGACTCTTCGGTTAAGGTACGTTCTCGAAACATCAACAAAAGCCCGTGCCGAGCTACTGAGCGTCTCTCCTGCAGAGTCTTCCACTGGAGTTTATCTATCATCTCCGTAACACTTTTGCGATTACTAAATGATCCTGTAATGAAGCGCGCTGCTCTCCGTTGGATCTTCTCTATCTCTTCTATCAACCCTATCTGGTGCTGATCCCACACTGCTGAGCAGTATTCAAGCAGTGGGCGAACAAGCGTACTGTAACCTACTTCCTTTGCTGTCGGATTGCATTTCCTTAGGATTCTTCCAATGAATCTGTCTGGCATCTGCTTTACCGACGATCAACTTTATATGATCATTCCATTTTAAATCACTCCTAATGCGTACTCCCAGATAATGTATGGAATTAACTGCTTGCAGTTGCTGACCTGCTATTTTGTAGCTAAATGATAAGGGACCTATCTTTCTATGTATTCGCATCACATTACACTTGTCTAAATTGAGATTCAATTGCCATTCCGTGTACCATGCCTCAATTCGCTGCAGATCCTCCTGCATTTAAGTACAATTTCCCATTGTTCCAACCTCTCGATATACCACAACTTCATCCGCAAAAAGCCTCAGTGAACTTCCGATGTAATCCACAAGGTCATTTATGTTCATTGTGAATAGCAACGGTCCTACGACACTCCCCAGCGGCAAACCTGAAATCACTCTTACTTCGGAAGACTTCTCCCCATTGAGAATGACATGCTGCGTTCTGTTATCTGAGAACTCCTCAATCCAATCACACAATTGGTCTGATAATCCATATGCTCTTACTTTGTTCATTAAACGACTGTGGGGAACTGTATCGAACGCCTTGCGGAAGTCAAGAAACACGGCATCTACCTGTGAACCCGTATCTATGGCCCTCTGAGTCTCGTGGACGAATATAGTTGTGAGCGAGACTATTTCTTGCCCACTCGTTTAATGTATATATGTATTGATGCTGCAACGTATCGTCAAGTGCACTTTTTACTGGAGTGAACATACAACACACAGTGTGAGATAAAGAGTGTTAATTGTTTCCACTCTAGTGGCCTTAGTGGCCTCCACTTCCGGTTCTCCATACCCATCAGTGTCTCTGGAATTTTATGCACTTTCGTGTGTGAAAGAATTGTCTCAAAAATAGATGACGGATGTGTTAATAGTAACTTAATTGTTGAAGGGGTCGGTGACACTAAAGCAACTGGAAATAGACAACGATTTGCCATCAGCTTCAGTTGCTATGGAAAATGAAAATTCTGTTTATAGTTTGTTGGATCCAGACACTATGATGAACGATTCTACCGTCAGAAACGTTGACATTGATTACGTAATCATACAGTAATTGTAAAAATGTTCAAATGTGTGTGAAATATTATGGGACCTAACTGCTAAGGTCATCAGTCCCTAAGCTTACACACTACTTAATCTAAATTATCCTAAGGACAAACACACACATCCATGCTAGAGGGAGGACTCGAACTTCAGCCGGCAGTCCATGACTGCAGCGCCTCAGACCGCTCGGCTAACCCCGCGCGGCACAGTAGTTGAAAGAACTGAACTATAAGTTACACTCTAACTCATTCGAAATGTACAGTAAATTATATTCAAATCTACGACTAATAAGAAATAAATTAGACGCAAACATGCATAAAACGCACAGTAAATTAGATGCAAAACCCAGTAAATCGGACAACAAACCGGATGCAAAAATTCTTACATTAAAGCAAATGCAGGATGAATTAAGGGGTGAGACGCAACGGTTATTAGTGAGTTCTAAAACGAATTTCAAGAATCAGTCGATGTAACACATTTTAATTTTATCTGGCAAACTGAGGTACAGTACAAAAAGAAGCAGTTCTGGGTAGTTTATACGAGTCCCAGTTAAAACTGCAGCAACAATAATTTAACCGGAATAGAAACGAATTAAAACTCCAGGATATCATTATAAACACGCTGAAGACATAAACAGAAAATAAAAAATCAGTTATGGAACTAGTTTCTGGTGTACAGCCACATTGTTACGGTCTGGAAAGCAAATTTAACGAGCGGAATGAAACGAAGATGGTCTGGCAAAAATGTAAAACAGACATTGATCTAAGTTTGATGCGTCAAGGGTCTGATTCAATAAACAAGGGACCTACAGCGGAAATAAACTTGACCAAATGGTTCCACTGCGAAGGATCGTAATACGGCTCCTATTTAATCATTGTTCGGATGTGGAGTTGGCTGATATTGAGACAGTAAGTCGCTGAATATAGAAGCAACAACAAGCGCTTAATATTCTAATGGCATCACGGCCAGACTAGATACCTGTAAGGGATCAGGGTCAGATGAGATTCTGCGAAAGAACTTGCTCTCATCCTAGCTGCCATTTGTTTAAGTTCGCTAGAACAACGAAGGATACCTAGCAACTGGAAATAAGCGCAGGCAATTCCGGTTTACAGAAAGAGTCATTAGACAAATGCAGGTAACTATAGGGCTGTATCGTTGACGTCAATCTATTGTACAACTATGGAACATATTTTATACTCAAAAAGGGATCAAATGGCTCTGAACACTATACGACTTAACTTTTGAGGTCATCAGTCGCCTAGAATTTAGAACTAATTAAACCTAACTAACCTAAGGACAACACACATCCATGCCCGAGGATGGATTCGAGCCTGCGACCGTAGTGGTCGCTCGGCTCCAGACTGTAGCGCCTAGAACTACATGGCAATTCCGGCCGGCATTTATACTCAAGAACTGAAGTTTTTGGAGAACGGTAATCTCGTCCACAAAAATAGTGATGAGTTTCGCAAACGAAGATCTTTCTAAACTCTGCTCGCTTTGTTCCTCCAATAGGCAAGGAAAATTAGGTTGATGCCGTGTTGTTTGAGTTCAGAAAGGCATTTTACACAGCCCCGCACTGCCGTTTAGTGAAAAAAAAACAAGAGATCGCCTAGTATCGGACCAGATTTACGAGAGCATTAAAAAATTCCTTGCGGACGTAACATTGCACGTTGCTCTTTGTGAAACAATATCGACAGTTTAAAGGTAATTTCCGAAGTACCCACAGATAGTGTAATAGGACTATTACTGTGAACAGTACATATAAATCACCTAGCAAAAATCGTCGGAAGTTGTTTAAGACGGTTCGCGAATGGTGCTGTGTTCTATATGAAAGTATCAACGCCAGAAGACAGTATCCATTGCGTAATGATCTACAGAGGATTGATCAATGGTGGAGCTTCTAGGGGTTGACCCTGAAAGTAAATGGAGGTAATGTAAAGCGCATAGATATGAAAAGAAATTCACTGTTTTAACCCTACACTGTGGATAACGAAGAGGAATGACCACATTAAATAAATAGTAGGAAAACCAGATGCCAAACTGAGACTCGTATGAAGAACCGAAGAACCGTAGGGAAATGTAACCCATCCGCGAGAGAAGTGGCTCAAAAATTGCTTGTTCGACCCATTATTTTGTATTTTTCGTCAGTCTTGCATCCTTACCAGGTAAGATTTATAGAAGAGGTAGATGCACTACTGGCCATTAAAACTGCTACACCAAGAAGAAATGAAGATGATAAACGGGTATTCATTGGACACATATATTACATTGGACAAGATATATTACATATTAAATTTTCACGCAGTTTGGGTGCATCGATCCTGAGAAATCAGTACCCAGAACAACCACGTCTGGCCGTAATAACGACTTTGATTCGCCTGGGCATTGAGCCAAACAAAGCTTGGATGGCGTGTACAGGTACAGTTGCCATGCATCTGCAAACGATACCACAGTTCATCAAGAGTAGTGACTGGCGTATTGTGACGAGTCAGTTGCTCGGTTACCATTGACCAGGCGTTTTCAATTGGTGAGAGATCGGGAAAATGTGTTGACCAGGGCAGCAGTCGAAAATTTTTTGTTTTGAGAAAGGCCCGTAAAGGACCTGCAACATGCGGTCGTGAATTATCCTACTGAAATGTAGGGTTTCGCAGGGATCTAATGAAGGGTAGAGTCACAGGTCGTAACACATCTGAAATGTAACGTCTAATCTTCAAAGTGCCGTCATTGCGAACAAGAGGTGACCGAGACGTGTAACCAATGGCACTCCATACCAGCACGCCGGGTGATACGCCAATATGGTAATGACGAATACAAGCTTCCAATGGGTATTCACCGCGATGTCGCCAAACACAGATGCGACCATCATGATGCTGTAAACGAAACCTGGATTCATCCGGAAAAATGACGTTTTGCCATTCGTGCACCCAGGTTCGTCGTTGAGTACACCATCGCAGGCGCTCTTGTCTGTGATGCAGCGCCAAGGGTAACCATGGTCTCCGTTCTGATAGTCCATGCTGCTGCATACGTCGTCAAACTGTTCGTGCAGATGTTTGTTGTCTTGCAAACGTCCCATGGGACAAGATTATCGAAGAAAAGGAAGAAGTCAGAAGAACAAAAAACGCGCGTACATCCCACGCTCCCCCCCCCCCCCCCACACCCACACACCCACCCACGCCCACACACCCACCCACGCCACACACACACACACACACACACACACACACACACACACACACACACACACACACTCAAGCACACTTGCACGATTGGGCATGGAATGTTAAATCACGCTCCTATCAAAATTTAAAAACTGGTGTGGAACGAGAGAAAATATAGTACTGTGTGAAGTAATTTGCAACTTATTGGAGATTCAAGTCGCTGACCCTTTATCAGAGGAAGGTTGGACTTAAATGGGTAAAAGTGTAACAAGTTCTCAACACGTGTGTCCTATGTGCACCACAACGAGTATCAGTCCTCTTTATGTTTTATTACTACCTTCTTATATAGCAAAAGTTCAATTCACGTCTAACTGCACGCCGCAAGACTAACAATGCACATCTTGTTAGCCACTTACTTGACGGTTCCACGATATAGTAAGAGAAAGTGACTACCGTTGAAGTCTATTTGTTGTGGTATAAACAGTTGTTCTTTAACTAAGGCAGTCTTTGCCGACCGTTTCTCGATGGGTTCAGAGAAGTTAAATGCCGATTGTCACATTAACAAGGGAAGCATAAACCCCAAGAATAAATCTCACAAATTACGAATTTTCCTCAAATTCTGCCATAACATACAGTTCTAACTAAATTTGTTCTGTTATTATATGCTTCTCCAGTCTTTTGGGATCCATTAAAGTGTATGGTTGATCTATAGGGAACCTAGAAACCTCGGTGTTTGGAAAGGTGGTTTTCTGGTGCATTCCAACGAATCGGCTCACCGCATTCCTTTAGTTTATGTTGCATTAACATGGATGCCGTGCGCATCCTGAGAGAATCTACAGTTTCCTCGCGAATTTGGCAAAACTCTAAATATCGGGGTGGGTGATGCCGCAAGTTGTTTCGCGGCGGGGGGTCCCTGTCTTCCTCTTGCGTCTTAATGCTGTCCAGTGTTTTATTACAGTTGCTGTGAAAGTATTTTTATTTTCAAAGTAATTTTAAGGTTTCTCGTTTGTAATGGTTCCCCTATTAAAGTCTTTGTCACTTAAAGCAATTAATTTGTAACAAAATCCTTTGAAAGTCTTGATCAGTTCCCTTTATTATGACTTCATAGTGTGTTTAAGGTTATTGTACTGAACTAAAGATTACGGGGTACATCACTGTTGTTTAAGATTCTCCCCTCCCGGGGTGCTTGTATCATAGGAAATTCTGCTTATTTGTGCTTCATCCTGGTTATTCATTAATGTATGTCCATTTTTTATATGTACTGGTTTTCGTTATGTTTTAGATGCGTAACCAGGCCGGATCCTCAACATGTTTATTGAAACCGTTAATAAGGAAAATTAGTTTCGTCGTGATTGGCCTGTCTGATTCTGAGAATAGGTCTTGTTCTATTTTCTTACTTGACTGCACCCGGCTTGGGCATTACGTTCATGGCACAACATCGAAAAATTTTGGGGCTGATATTTCGTCTATCACACTATCGCTCAGAGCAAGTAATAGTAACTATTTTCAATGTAATTAATTAGTTTTGCAAATTGTATAAAATGTAGTTTATCTCTTTTAGAGTTTTAACGGAGTGAATTTGTTTAATACATAATTTAATAGATAATCAGATTCTAATTTAGTAGGCAGTAAAATGATTCAATTTCAGTAATTAAAACTTTTGGGCTAAGAGGCCTTGGTCCAATAGCAGAAATACTTCTCCCTGACGTTTCGTTGCCAGCTGCGGGCAACATCATCTGAGGTGAGTCTACGTCTGGCTGCTAGGCCGTGGAGGTCCTGTTTATATAGAGCGCGTAGAGGGCGCCACCACTCGTCACGTGTTGTCAACAGTAAAACTATCCCTGGCTGGCGTCATTACTCTCGATCGAAGATAATCGATTGTCACATCTTTGGTACATAGTCGATCGCCATATCTTACCTAACTTCAAGCCTTCTTCTTTCCTGTTAAAATTATTGTGGTGCTTAAAAATTTCTACAGCTTCTCTATACATACGTGCATAATAATGCGATGTATTAGTTAGCACGCTCGTCTCACTAAATTTTATTTCATGGTCACCCGTTTCAAAAACATGTTCCGCTACAGGCGATTTTTCCGTGTGTCCCAGCTGACAGTTCCTTTTGTGTTCAGTTAGGCGAGTATTGATACTTCTTTTTGTGGTTACAATGTAAACCTTCCCACAACTACACGGAATTTTTACACTTCTGGAGTATCTAAAGGGTGTCGTGCATCTTTCGCCGATCTTAAGCATTCACTAATCTTCTTGGTGGGTCTGAAGATTGTTTAAACTCTGAACTTGGCCAGCACTTTCCCGATACGGTCTGTAATATTGTGGATGAATGGAAGAAAAACTTTCCCCAAGGCTGTAGCAGAACATGTTTTTGAAAAGGGTGACCATGAAATAAAATTTAGTGAGACGAGCGTGCTAGCTAAGACACCGCATTACTATGCAAGTATGTATTGAGAGGCTGTAGAGAATTTTAAACACCACAATAATTTTAACAGGAAGGAAGAATGCTTGAAGTTAGATAAGATAGGCGATCGACTTTGTAGCAAAGATGTGACAACCGATTACCTTCGATCGAGAATAATGACGCCAGCCAGAGATAGTTTTACTGTTGACAACACTTGACGAGTGGTGGCGCCCTCTACGCGCTCTATATAAACAGGACCTCCACGGCCTAGCAGCCAGTCGTAGACTCACCTCACATGATGTTGCCCGCAGCTGGCAACGAAACGTCAGGGAGAAGTATTTCTACTATTGGACCACGGCCTCTTAGCCCGGAAGTTTTAATTACTGAAGACGCCGGCCGTGCAAGCCTACATGCTATGATTGATTCAGTTTGTTTTTAAAAGTTTTTCATTTGATTGCACTCACTTGAAGAGCCTTAAGTGGGCGTGTATTCATCTTTCGATTCCTTGGATTAAGTATTAATGTGGCTGTATTACTGGTTGATTTGGACCTGACTTGCATAGGCGATTCCTTCGCTGCGCTATTTCCTAACTTGCAGCGCTTCTCGCCTTGCTTGCGGGGCCTGGAGAGAGCCGGCACTGGACTCGCTGTGTACTGCCGCGTGCATCTTCTGGGCGCGGTCCGACTCCGGGAGGCTGTTTGTCGGGCCGCCGGCCGCTATGGCCTAGCGGATCAAGACGCTTCAGTCCGGAACCGCGCTGCTGCTACGGTCGCAGGTTGGAATTCTGCCTCCAACAAATATGTGTGTGATGTCCTTGTGTTAGTCAGGTTTAAGTAGTTCTAAGTCTAGGAAACTGATGACCTCAGAAGTTAAGTCCCATAGTGCTCAGACCCATTTGAACCATTTGCCGGGCAGTGCGGGCTCTGACACCGTCCCTCACCTCTACGGGCACGTATCCTGTCGCTTCGTCTGTCCCCGGGTTGGCATCCCTTCTGTAACTTTTAGCAGCTTGTTCCTCTGTGCCTCACGTACTGAGATCCATACAAGCCCCTCGAACGTTAGTGACGCAAAATCCTGAGATATTTATGACTTACTGCCCCTGACTCAAATACCTGTTATTCAATTCTATTTTCACAGATTAATTCATTGCCTTAGAAGCGTCCGTTATAAATACTGTTGTTTTGAAATTGTTTCGAGCCCACTGATAACATGATACTCCTTTAAATACTGTTCTGATTTTTTTTACCTGTTTGGTTTTGTTAAAATAATTAGTTATTCGGTACTGAGTATTTGTACAACACCGAGTATGTCAATACTGTAGTTGTCCTAATTCTCATCGAGCACTGTCTCTACAAATAATTTTAAATTTTTGGCGCTCCCTTAGTTTTTTTTAAATTTCATTGTTAAGCACACTGTTTTGCAATTGTTCATATTCTTTGAGCCAAATTATCTCTTTCCCAATTGTGATCATCTCCTTAAAAATATTAATACAAATTGTGAGAAATGATGAATGATGTCATAACCGGGGCTTAGCCTTACACGAGGAGTTTCAATCGTTGTCCTGTTCCTAGGGATTTCGTTGGTAGTAGAACTATCCTGGTGTTCCTTTTCCATGTACAGCACAGCATCTGCAGCGTTTTTGAGAGTTTCTAATGGAGTCACCATGTAGTTAAAGGTAGAAGTGATTCATGGGAACTAGCGTCTACCATATGAAATCTGTGAAGTTTGGTGAGTGGCAATTGTAGCTTTGAGATTTTCGTTTGATTCAACTGCAACAAAGAAGTGGGAGGATACAGGGCCTCACAAAGTAGTGTGATGATGCCAGAGTAATGTGTTCTGTATTCGATGGTGTACCAACCCGCCCTTGGGTTCTGTTGTTATCCCAAAACTTAATCAGGTCACTCCTGATGTGCTGTCTGAGGCTTTCCCGGAACAACCAGGCAGGTCACTCCTGTTAGGGAGCATGACAAGAACAACTGCATGGCAGGTAAGCCCGAAAGGCAGTGGACGTGCGGCTTTTTTTCAAGCTCGCGGAGCAAAAAGTTAGAGACACTTAGAGACAGTTCAATTTCTTCTAAGATGCAAAAGTACTTTTGTAGACATTGCTTATTTAAGATGTACAAATTTTCATGTCCGAATAGTTTCTGATGTTTATAATTATTACTGGTCTCATTGTGCGCACTCATAATGTTTTAGGCGCTCCGTCTGGAACCGCACGACCGCTACGGTCGCAGGTTCGAATCCTGCATCGGGCATGGATGTGTGTGATATCCTTAGGTTAGTTAGGTTTAAGTATTTCTAATTTCTACGGGACTGATGACCTCAGAAGTTAAGTCGCAGAGTGCTCAGAGCCATTTGAACCATTTGAACCTTTGTTAGTGCGATCGACTGAGGCGATAAACTGTTGTACGGCATTCGACTTTCTTTGCCGATCTTCCACGCAATACTTGCATTGACCAACCAAATCGTGTTTCTTTGGAGGGAAACATAACAATAAATATAATGACGCTAAGACTTGTGATACATTCGTGGAGTAGTATAATGGAAATTTCATTAGCATTCGAGAAGGAAATTTTTCATATCGATAGATACCTGCACCTACTGAAACTTCAGTGGTCCTGTTCATAGCAGGAATAGCGCATTGAGTTCGCGGAGAAAGGCGTATGAGTGTGTCTACATCTACATCTACATCCATACTCCGCAAGCCATCTGACGGTGTGTGGCGAAGGGTACCCTGAGTACCGATATCGGTTCTCCCTTCTATTCCAGTCTCGTATTGTACGTGGAAAGAAGGATTGTCGGTATGCTTCTGTGTGGGCTGTAATCTCTCTGATTTTATCCTCGTGGTCTCTTCGCGAGATATACGTAGGAGGGAGCAATATACTGCTTGACTCTTCGGTTAAGGTACGTTCTCCAAACTTCAACAAAAGCCCGTGCCGAGCTACTGAGCTTCTCTCCTGCAGAGTCTTCCACTGGAGTTTATCTATCATCTCCGTAACACTTTTGCAATTACTAAATGATCCTGTAATGAAGCGCGCTGCTCTCCGTTGGATCTTCTCTATCTCTTCTATCAACCCTATCTGGTGCTGATCCCACACTGCTGAGCAGTATTCAAGCAGTGGGCGAACAAGCGTACTGTAACCTACTTCCTTTGCTGTCGGATTGCATTTCCTTAGGATTCTTCCAATGAATCTGTCTGGCATCTGCTTTACCGACGATCAACTTTATATGATCATTCCATTTTAAATCACTCCTAATGCGTACTCCCAGATAATGTATGGAATTAACTGCTTGCAGTTGCTGACCTGCTATTTTGTAGCTAAATGATAAGGGACCTATCTTTCTATGTATTCGCATCACATTACACTTGTCTAAATTGAGATTCAATTGCCATTCCGTGCACCATGCCTCAATTCGCTGCAGATCCTCCTGCATTTCAGTACAATTTCCCATTGTTCCAACCTCTCGATATACCACAGCATCATCTGCAAAACGCCTCAGTGAATTTCCGATGTCATCCACCAGGTCATTTATGTATATTGTGAATAGCAACGGTCCTATGACACTCCCCTGTGGCACACCTGAAATCAATCTTACTTCGGAAGACTTCTCCCCATTGAGATTGACATGCTGCGTTCTGTTATCTAGGAACTCCTCAATCCAATCACACAATTGATCTG
This sequence comes from Schistocerca gregaria, assembly GCF_023897955.1. Classification (NCBI taxonomy): domain Eukaryota; kingdom Metazoa; phylum Arthropoda; class Insecta; order Orthoptera; family Acrididae; genus Schistocerca; species Schistocerca gregaria. The sequence goes on along the minus strand of NC_064922.1, from coordinate 801,909,610 downwards.
ATAGTCCGTATGCTCTTTCTTTGTTCATTAAACGACTGTGGGGAACTGTGTCAAACGCCTTGCGGAAGTCAAGAAACACGGCATCTACCTGTGAACCCGTGTCTAAGGCCCTCTGAGTCTCGTGGCCGAATAGCTTGAGCTGGGTTTCACACGACCCTCTTTTTCGAAACCCATGCTGATTCCTACAGAGTAGATTTCTAGTCTCCAGAAAAGACATTATACTCGAACATAATACGTGTTCCAAAATTCTACAACTGATCGACGTTAGAGATATAGGTCTATAGTTCTGCACATCTGTTCGTCGTCCCTTATTGAAAACGGGGATGACCTGTGCCCTTTTCCAATCCTTTGGAACGCTTCGCTCTTCTAGAGACCTATGGTACACCGCTGCAAGAAGGGGGGGCAAGTTCCTTCGCGTACTCTGTGTAAAATCGAACTGGTATCCCATCAGGACCAGCGGCCTATCCTCTTTTGACCGGTTTTAATTGTTTCTCTACCCCTCTGTCGTCTATTTCGATATCTACCATTTTGTCAACTGTGCGACAATCTAGAGAAAGAAGCACAGTGCAGTCTTCCTCTGTGAAACAGCTTTGGAAGAAGACATTTAGTATTTCGGCCTTTAGTCTGTCATCCTCTGTTTCAGTACCATTTTGGCCACAGAGTGTCTGGACATTTTGTTTTGATCCACCTACCGCTTTGACATAGGACCAAAATTTCTTAGGATTTTCTGCCAAGTAATTACATAGAACTTTACTTTCGAATTCATTGAAAGCCTCTCGCATAGCCCTCCTCACACTACATTTCGCTCCGCATAATTTTTGTTTGTCTGCAAGGCTTTGGCTATGTTTATGTTTGCTGTGAAGTTCCCTTTGCTTCCGCAGCAGTTTTCTAACTCGGTTATTGTACCACGGTGGCTCTTTTCCATCTCTTACGATCTTGCTTGGCACATACCCATCTAACGCATATTGTACGATGGTTTTGAACTTTGTCCACTGATCGTCAACACTATCTGTACTTGAGACAAATCTTTTGTGTTGACCCGTCAGGTACTCTGTAATCTGCTTTTTGTCACTTTTGCTAAACAGATAAATCTTCCTACCTTTTTTTAATATTTCTATTTACGGCTGAAATCATCGACGCAGTAATCGCTTTATGATCGCTGATTCGCTGTTCTGCATTAACTGATTCAAATAGTTCGGGTCTGTTTGTCACCAGAAGGTCTAATATATTATCGCCACGAGTCGGTTTTCTGTTTAACTGCTCAAGGTAGTTTTCAGATAAAGCACTTAAAAAAATTGCACTGGATTCTTTGTCCCTGCCACCCGTTATGAACCTTTCAGTCTCCCAGTCTGAATCCGGCAAATTAAAATCTCCACCCAGAACTATAGTATGGTGGGGAAATGTACTCGAATTTTTTTCCAAATTATTCTTCAGGTGCTCAGCCACAACAGGTGCTGAGCCCGGGGGCGTATAGAGACATCCAATTACCATGTCTGAGCCTGCTTTAAACGTGACCTCCACCCAAATCATTGCACAATTCGAATCTCCTTCAATTTCCTTCGATACTATTGCCCTTCTTATCGCTATAAACACGCCTCCCTGTTCACTGTCCAGCCTGTCTCTGCGGTATACATTCCAATCTGAGTTTAGGATTTCATTACTGTTTACATGTGGTTTCAGCCAACTTTCTGTCCCTAGAACTTCTGTGAAGAGGAATTATTTTGGTTATAAGAGGACTGGGCGGGAGACCATTTAATGGAAATATACCGTAGAGGTCGCCTCTGCACTGCTCGTAGTGCTTTTTAAGATAGACATTCGTTAATACTCTTAGCGTTAAGAACATTAGTATGTTGTGCGTGTGAAAGTTGATCAAATATATCTATCAATTAGAATTCAAAATATTCATTTATAATCATAGTCTCTGATCCTGCTGAGGAAATAGAGAATATATCTTTTAGTGTGTTGCAGACTGAAAACTATGGTCATTATGTTCTCCATCTTTTTCTGGCTGACCACAGAAATAGTTCCAAGCTCTCCTAAAAGTTGGTGAACACTATTCCAATATTTCCTACAGTAATTATTATTAATAACCTGTCACCCCACATGTTGATGCACATTATGTCGCTTCAATTCAGTGGCTATATTGACGTGTGCATCCTCATGCCGTTGATCATAGGAGGTCCCCCAAACCAGGGCAAATTATCTCTGCAGCCCAGCTCTGACAAGAACTTTGACACGGGCAGCTGCTTATGTAGGAAGTCTCCGGCCGTTGTTACTGAAGATCTTTGTTCAAAATTTATGCAGTGTCTGGGTTCGAAAGGACACACAACTTTAGGATTACTGGTTACCCGCTTTTTTTTCTACACTCCTGGAAATGGAAAAAAGAACACATTGACACCGGTGTGTCAGACCCACCATACTTGCTCCGGACACTGCGAGAGGGCTGTACAAGCAATGATCACACGCACGGCACAGCGGACACACCAGGAACCGCAACCGCGGTGTTGGCCGTCGAATGGCGCTACCTGCGCAGCATTTGTGCACCGCCGCCGTCAGTGTCAGCCAGTTTGCCGTGGCATACGGAGCTCCATCGCAGTCTTTAACACTAGTAGCATGCCGCGACAGCGTGGACGTGAACCGTATGTGCAGTTGACGGACTTTGAGCGAGGACGTATAGTGGGCATGCGGAAGGCCGGGTGGACGTACCGCCGAATTGCTCAACACGTGGGGCGAGAGGTCTCCACAGTACATCGATGTTGTCGCCAGTGGTCGGCGGAAGGTGCACGTGCCCGTCGACCTGGGACCGGACCGCAGCGACGCACGGATGCACGCCAAGACCGTAGGATCCTACGCAGTGCCGTAGGGGACCGCACTGCCACTTCCCAGCAAATTAGGGACACTGTTGCTCCTGGGGTATCGGCGAGGACCATTCGCAACCGTCTCCATGAAGCTGGGCTACGGTCCCGCACACCGTTAGGCCGTCTTCCGCTCACGCTCCAACATCGTGCAGCCCGCATCCAGTGGTGTCGCGACAGGCGTGAATGGAGGGACGAATGGAGACGTGTCGTCTTCAGCGATGAGAGTCGCTTCTGCCTTGGTGCCAATGATGGTCGTATGCGTGTTTGGCGCCGTGCAGGTGAGCGCCACAATCAGGACTGCATACGACCGAGGCACACAGGGCCAACACCCGGCATCATGGTGTGGGGAGCGATCTCCTACACTGGCCGTACACCTCTGGTGATCGTCGAGGGGACACTGAATAGTGCACGGTACATCCAAACCGTCATCGAACCCATCGTTCTACCATTCCTAGACCGGCAAGGGAACTTGCTGTTCCAACAGGACAATGCACGTCCGCATGTATCCCGTGCCACCCAACGTGCTCTAGAAGGTGTAAGTCAACTACCCTGGCCAGCAAGATCTCCGGATCTGTCCCCCATTGAGCATGTTTGGGACTGGGTGAAGCGTCGTCGCACGCGGTCTGCACGTCCAGCACGAACGCTGGTCCAACTGAGGCGCCAGGTGGAAATGGCATGGCAAGCCGTTCCACAGGACTACATCCATCATCTCTACGTTCGTCTCCATGGGAGAATAGCAGCCTGCATTGCTGCGAAAGGTGTATATACACTGTACTAGTGCCGACATTGTGCATGCTCTGTTGTCTGTGTCTATGTGCCTGTGGTTCTGTCAGTGTGATCATGTGATGTATCTGACCCCAGGAATGTGTCAATAATGTTTCCCCTTCCTGGGATAATGAATTCACGGTGTTCTTATTTCAATTTCCAGGAGTGTATTTCTTTCCTTTTATTTTTTTAATGTTTTTGTTTTCTTTCTACTAGACCACGGGGCATGTATACAATACACGTACATCTAGAAATATACAGCCGTATACTTATTAATAAGAATCTATGTATTAACGTCCAATAACACATAAGAATTGACACGTAGTTTTCGTCTGTGACGTAGTCTTTCAGTTTCTAATGACTTGTATCGCAGATGGACACCTTCCAGGATATTGTAACATCATTTGCACCTAGCTTTGAAACTATGATATACACGATAGTTGTATGCAAACAGAACTGCAGAACATTTTAATCCGAGGTTGTAACATTATTTGAACTCTGCATTTGTAAATATGAAGAAAACCAACCAAACGATCGACATGACGTACAACAAGCTAATACTGTAGCAACAAATGTACGAACATAGAATTGTCAGGGTATCCGGAGACATAATTGTAGTAAAATTTTAAACAAACGCTGTTCCACAGCGATGTGCTTTCAAGCGTTATCCACTACTTGAGGTTCACAGTTTGATAGCATGTTGAGTACTGTATGACAACCCTATCTATTTAGCTGTGGCTTTAGTATGACCGATAAAGACGGGAAACTACACTATTGCTCAAAATGCGTTCTAGTCACATCATTTCCTATTCCTTATAGCGTTCCAACGAACACTTGTAAAGCTAGAACGGATCGTATCTGTCCGTATATGAATAATAGTCACGATAATCGTAGTCGTATATTCGAGCAGTATAATCGAGATATAATGAGGAATGGTGATGAAATGAACACGTAGTTACCGAATGCAAATTGTGGCTCATGTCGGCACCAATGACTCCTGCCGTCTGGGTTCATAGGTCATCCTCAGTTCGTACAGGCGGCTGGCGGAGTTGGTGAAGGCGGAAAGCCTCGTTCGCGGGGTGGAATCAGAGCTAACTATTTGTATTATCGTTCCCAGAACCGATCGCGGTCCTCTGGTTTGGAGCCGAGTGGAAGGCTTAAACCAGAGGCTCAGACGATTCTGCGGAGAGCTGGGGTGCAGATTTCTCGACCTCCGCTATCGGGTGGAGAAATGTAGGGTCCCCCTGAATAGGTCAGGCGTGCACTACACGCCGGAAGCGGCTACGAGTGTAGCGGAGTACGTGTGGAGTGCACATGGTTTTTTTTTAGGTTAGAGAATTCCCTTCCTAGGCCCGACAAGACGCCTCCTGAGACGTGGCAAGGCAGGAGTAGGCAAAATGCAACAGGGAATAACAATATTAATGTGCTAATAGTAAACTGCAGGAGCGTCTATAGAAAGGTCCCAGAACTGCTCTCATTAAGAGACATAAAACAATGTATTTAGGGAAAGATATTTATCCGATCACTTTAAGGTTTGACAGTTTCAATATTAAGATACTAAAGCACAGGCTGACAGTCTGGGAAAGCTACTATAATTTCAGCCTTAAATTATGGTGAAATACCTGTGTGTCACGTACAGACGCATTATGGTGACGTGGTGCTATTAGCAGTGAACTGGGGTCAGTCCCGGCACATTTGCTCGCATCTGTATCTCTCAAATGATATAGCGCTTGTTACGCCACACACAATACCTGTGGCCTGTAAATGGAAAACTGTTATGACGACCTCTCCAGTGGAAATATATCCCGAACTTGTCCCCCTCCCCAACCATTCTCCCCCATTGGATATTCAAGAGGGCATTGCCAAGGGGGTAGTGACCATGAGAAAAAGACTGAATAGCCTACTAAAGGATAACATGTGCGGAAGAGTTGAATATCAAAATCATTATTTTGGTGAAAATGGTGGGACCGGAAGCGCAAAGGCTCAATTTAGATTTCTTGAGAGTCAGTAGTGTGAAATGGAAAGCATTTCTGGCCGGATAAATGTAGCGTAACACTAACATTGGGAGAATATGGTGTAAAGCGGAATCGACACGAATTGGTAGGAAAGTCCTCAACAGAATCGACAGTAAACTAACGCCACAACAGTAGTTCAGGTGAACATGCCGACGTTACGAGCAAAAGATGGGAGATAGAGGAAGTGTGCGTGACTATTGAACGTGTTGTTCAATAAGTAAAAGGAGATAGTAATGTAATAACTATGGGGGACTGGTTCCCGGTAGAAGGGAAGGCATAGAACACACCGTAGAACGTAGGGATTGTAGCAGAAAAGAAGAGGTGAAAGTGTATCTAAGGTCTACAATAAATTATTACTAATAATAGCGAAGGCACTGGTCACAACTCACAAAAGGAAGGCGTATAATAGAAAAAGGGCCACAGACATTGACAGGTTTTAGCTGGATTATATCATTTGGAGCAGAGATTCCAAAACAATAAATTTGATTGTAAGCTGTATTGATGCAAAGCTATAGAGTCGTATTGCAATTTAGTAAAGATTGAGAGTAGAATGATATTTAAGGCAAATTTTCGGAAGAATCAGTATGATACTGAAGTAATGAAAAGCAATGAGAAGCGTTTGAAGCTCTCGAAGAGAGGAGTTACCGTGATAATAAATACCAATCTACTCCTTCAACTGAAGATAAATGGCCGCTACTGTAGAAGGCAAATCATCAAAAATTGGAGATACAAACATAGGTATGTTAAAAAGAAACAAATCTTCTGTAACAGAAGAAATACTCCAGTTTATTGATAAAGAGTGAATTGAGAATTCTGCTGTTAATCACGTGGGAGAGAGCGAATGAATGGGAAGAAGAAATTTTAGGACCGTAGGTTGGAGACTATTCACATGATAGAAGTAGAAATGGGAGTCGGTACGGAAGATAAAGGGGATCCAGCATTACAGTTTCAGAGAACATGTCTTACAGAAAAATAAGCTCGAAATAATTAACATTTCACAAAAAATTTTAAAATCATTGGGGAAAGCAGTAACGCAGCGAGTTTTCAAGTTTTTATGTAGAATATATGAGATGGAGACATACCGTCAGACGTTCGAAAAGCTTTATCAACATAATCTCGTACTTAGAAGGAGTGGGTAAGGAGAAACTAAATGCAGAATTAGCTTAACAGCTCATGTGTCATGAAAGTTTCTGACAAGAATTTATACAGAACAATAGAAAAGAATGTCGATAAGCACGTAGATGACGATCAATTTGGATTTCGAAAAAGTAAAGGCACCAGAGAGGTCGTTCCCTTGGAGTATTTGCAAGCAAGAGGGAACGCTAAGAACCCAGGAAGAAGAACTAGGAGATCGCATTAAAAAATGAGAAATTTCAGTCTGTTAGCCGTATTGTTCTACGTGTAGATAGAAGAAGCAAAGACGGAAAGAGGAGAATCGTACCACAGTGAAATTCAGGGTGGAAAGACGTCAGAGATGCGATTCACTCACAACATTCCAATTACCATTGAAATGCTTGCTCTAGTTGATTGGAACGAACAGTATAATGAATGCAGACAGTAGATTGAGTGGAAACTGAAGAAAGACGAAAGAAATAATGAACAGTAGAAATGAGCTCAGCTATGAGCTAACCATCAATTTTGATGCTCATGTAGCAGAAGTAGTGACGAAATGCTTCTACCTTAGAACCAAAACAGCATTTGACTGTTCAAAAAGTAAGAATTAAAAAAAACCTAGTGCAAGTGAATAGGGTATTCCTGGCTAACGGACGTCTACTAGTGTCAAACAAACACCTTAATTTCAGGAACAAATTTCTGTACGTTTACACTTTACATCGTATGGTAGTAAGTTATAGACTGTGGGAAAACCGGCAAAGAAATCGAAGCGTTAGCGATGTGGAACCACAGAAGGCTGTTGAAAATTGAGTTGACTGATGAAGTATGTCAAGGCTCCCCACAGAATCAGCGAGAATAAAAATATATTGTGAACACTGACAAGAAGAAGGAGAAGGATAATAGAAATTATTTTAAGACAGCAGGGAATAATATCTTCCATGGTACTAGAGAGAACTACAAAAATTGAAAACTCTACAGTAAGAAATTTATTTACGAGTACATCCAACATACAACTAAGGATGCAAGATGCAAGAGGTACCCAAAGTAATATTGGTTAATACAAGAGTCGATTTGTGGAGGTAAGCATCAAACAGAACACCGACATTACTAAAAAAACAGAATTTAATATAACTACTGAACACTAAAGCATTATGAAAGCAGGTAATCTTCATTACGATGTGCTGAAGGTAGATTCTGAGATGAAAGGAAATGAAAAGTCATTTTTTCTTTTGTGTACTATGTCAGTATTACACCCAAGTTCCTACGTTGTAAACAGAATCCTTAATGCTTTAGGAATAAGATAGAAAAAAGAAAGGAAGATTAAGGTTTATTGTTTCGTTGACCACGAGACATTTAAAAACAGCCACGCATTTTGGAAGTAAAGAACCGTGTATCCTCGTCATCTGGATGTACGGGGAAGGCTTTTAAATAGCCGCTCTATTGAACACCGTTATTTTTTGGTCGACAGTTTTAAGAGTTGTCTGAAGCATCTGACACGAATTCCTCTCCTGTCTTCGTCTCAGAGGGGAACTTGCAACCTATGTCGTCAGTTATGTCCTGGATGTATTCCAATCTCTGCCTTCCTCTACAGTTTTGACACTCTACTGCACCTTCTGGCGCTATGGAAGACATTCTTAACAGATGTCCTATCATCCTGCCCCTCCTTCTTGTCCGAGATTTCCACATAATCCATTCATCTCCAATTCCGAGCTGAACCTACTAAGTCAGTACCTTATCATTCCCCTTCATTTCCAACATTCGTCTTGTAGTGACAACTTCTACCACTGAATGTATCAGGATGACCAAATGTAGCAGGAAGATATATAAGAAGCTGTATTAAGACTCGTCCTAGCTTTCCAAGTGATTTATTGTTCCCAACTACAGTGCCTTGTTCCCTTCGGTCTGCGTCGTTGGGTCCTGCAATGCTGAGGTCACCACTTCCCTATTTGCGATACGGCTTGGTGCGGAAAGGTTGGCTCAGTCACCCGTGCGCATACTGTGTGTCATCCTTGTATGCTATCGGAGTTGCGGCATCGTCAAGATGCCAGCATTTGACTCGGCGCTCTGCGTCTCTGCCAACTCAGCGTCGCTCGGTGTGAGCGGAAGGTAGCCAGGTGCGTGCTTCTCGCCAGCGTGGCTGAGATTGCGGCGACCACAAGCGCCCGGGATTCGGCTTCTAAATCTGCGGCCCTCGCATCACGCTGCCTGCGTCGTGTGTTGGAAGCCAGAACAGCTGCCCATGGTAGCGAACTGTGGAGTGGCCCGCCGCTGGCTGGCTACAGACCAGGCGTGGGCCTCAGAGGTCGAACCAGCGACCGGCTGTGGACTGGAATGCTGGTGACCCATCTGCTGCTGCGTGTAGCTGGTGGTGTGACATGCTCTGCCATCCAGGAGAACTGCCACACTGGAATGAATCTCGTTAGAAACCTGCACCTATTTATACTCAGCTGTGTGCCTCTGTTTTGCCATGTGTGGCACTTCGCATCACGTACTCATAACGTGCTACGTTGGCCAGTGGGCCCCTTCTGCCTGGGATTTGTGATATGCAAAACTCCTATGTATACTGTTTCAGCAATTTGATGGCGCTGTGGCCCCTATTATACTTCGCAACTGTTGGTATGCATAACGCACTGCAATCCAGTACGCACCTAGCTGTAACTTGTACTCAGACTATTGCAGCAACCTAACTTTCCTATTCCTAAACGGTGCTGCCACTATACTATTCTCCTCTTCGGAAAGACCCAGTTCCTGGGTCGACTTCTAGCTAGTTCTTAACTTGTTTGGGTCGGCACCTATGGCAAATTTCCTTACTATTAGAAAAGTGTAGTCTAGTGCCCCGTAAAATGTCCTTACTGGACGACCATTGCGCGATCAACCCCATACCTACTCGTCTGGTGCCCTCGGCATCCAATCCACTGGGACTTGGAATAGCCTTCGTTCCATCTTGGAATTAGCTCTCCTCCTGATCAGAAAGAAAACGACACATAACAAAGTAAAGGTTGCGATGACACTTGGCATTGAGATGCTCAAAATGGTGGTTGTTTGCTATTGCCTTTCCCTATACTGAGCGACATGTTGCACAAGCTCTTTGGCTGATATGCGTCCCTCTTGCTCTAAAATTAACCTGTCTACGAATTTCAACAGACCTAGCTCCAGAGTTTGATTGAACAAGGTCGGATTCTACCTTGGCAAAATCTCTAAAGTGGCTTCTGGCCAGTGCAGCTATTGCTACGTAACATCCAATTGCGTGACTCCTGAAATTGAAACTGGTAGGTGGTTGCTTGGTCATATTATGTTACACTTAGTTCCATTTGTTAAAATTCCGCTCCCATCAAGCTCTAGACGCTTCGCTTCTGCTAATATACGTGTCGCATATTTGTAGCTTCACATATTTCCCTTCAACATCCACTATTTTTGAACTAAACCCAACACCCATTGTGTAACTACTGTCATCCTTAAAATTACACTATATGAACTGGTGCAATAAACAAGACATACCTGGTCCAGCACTGTTAATAATAAAAAAATTAAACAGAGAATCGTACGACTCTGACATCTTTCAATGCATATTTCTTACGGGTTTGCCGCAAAATTCACTCCTACCCATTTACTTCTCCAGAACTGGGTTTGATTTCTCCTCCAACAACACTCTACATACGTCAGACGCTACACATCCCTTTTCAGGGACCTGAGTACAGGGTGCACCATCAGCTTTCCTCCCTCTTCAAAAGGACTGCTGCCGCAGCAGTCTGTATTCGAAAATACATACAACGTATGCAAATACAATGCGTAATTACGCAAACCGAATGATACATAACAACAAAAACAAAACAACTACAAATACTCTACTACTTTCTGGATCGACAATCATATGGAACCTCATACTCTATGTTTCTGGTTTTCTCTTTCTTTCACTTTACTTCCTGTGGCATGCCTGGAACCACATCCAGGCAACACTTAAATGTCTGTGACCACCCAATATGTACTGTTGTTATTCTAGTTGGTAGCTGAAGCTTAACATTACCGGGAGATGTTGTTTCAACAACTTGGTATGGCCCTTGATACCTCGTGAGGAACTTTCTGGTTTTCCGTTTTTGCGTATAGGGGCTGGGCAGCATTACCCATTGCCCCACTCTATACTGTCGTAAACTTCCTTTCCGCTTTACTGGTCTTCCTGCCTTTCCAAAGCCTTTGTATTCGAGTTTTAAACCCATTTCCAAACATTCCGAATTGTCCTTCCAAATTGACGTACAGATTCACTGGTCTCTCCTTTCTGTAGCCTCACCACTTGAAATGGTGATGGCATTTTTCGCCCGTACACTACCCCATATGCAGACAAACAGGTATTTGTGTGGACTTTTGAATTTTCCTCGCATACAATATGATTCAAATACTCGTACCACTGATGGTGATGAGAACCGACGTAAAAACTGTGCATCCTCCTGATTGTTCTGTGTACCCATCCCATCCCTCTGTTGGAGTATGGATGAAACGTGCTCCTCCTCAACTTCTTTATGTCCAACAATTTACACAGTTCCTTCATTAAATCCGACATGCAGTTAGTCCCTTGGTCAGAAATTATTGTCTCCGCCACACCAAACATCCAATTCTAGTAGTTTACTAACGCTTGAGCGACCATTGCTGCATGTTGAGATGGCATAGCCACCGCCTCTACATACCTCAAAAAATGGCCTATTATAGTCAGAACGAATCTGTTCCACAATGGTGTTCGCCTGAAAGGTCTTAAGATATCAAACCCCAATCAAGTAAATGGACACGTCGCTTCCTTGAATCGTTGTAGCTGGATCTGTTTCCGGCTCAAATCTGCTCTCTGCGCACATGGTATAAAATTCTTGACACACTGATCCACATCTACTTTCCTACTTCTCCACCAATACCTCTCCGCCACTCTCCTATTCGTCGCTCTACGTCCCCAATGACCATATAACACACAACCATGTGCTTCCTTTAAAACCTCATCCCTCAACCTCTCTGGAACCACTACTCTTGGCCCTAACTACGTTTCGGTGCACAGAAGACCGTCATGCATATTATATTGTGGCTGTGTGTGATACAATTTACAATCGTTGTCCCTATCCTGTAATTCTTGCCATACCGCTAGGTCATAACGTATGACTTCTACTTTTGCCACCTTCCTACTTAGTGCATCCACATTGCTGTGCTTCTTCCCAGGCTTGTGCACCACCTCGTAGTCGAATTCACTAAGCCTCAAAGCCCATCTAGAGGGTCTAGTGGACGGATCCTTCAACCCCAACAACCACTTTAACGCAGCATGACCCGTCACTAGCCAAAACCTTCTCCCGTATAAATAACATATAAAATATGTGATTGTATATATTAAGCTCAGCATCTCCTTCTCAGCTGTTAATTAATTCCTCTCTGTAGCATACAACTGCCTAGACGCATAGAATACAGGATGTCCTTTCCCATCAATTTCCTGACTAAGAACACACAATGGTGCTTGATTCGATGCATCGCATGCCAGTGTAAACAACGTTTCAAAATCTTGGAACGCAAGAACCGTACTTGATGTTAAAACTTCTTTCAATTTCATCAACCGCTTTCTCACACCCTTCTGTTCACACAAATTCCACACCCTTCCGTAACAATTGCGTCAACGGCTGCACTAAATCTGCAATACCTTTTACGAACATTCGATGGAAATTGCTAATTCCAATGAATGACTGCATTTCCTTAATTGTTTTAGGTTCCCGAAAATCCCCTACAGTGTGTACCAACCTTGGTTCTGCTCGCACTACATCCTTACTGTTAACATGATGCAAATATTTTACTTCTTGTATTGCTAAATGACACTTCACCTGACTCAATGTCAAACAAGCTGCTCTTAACCTCATAAAGACTTCCCTTAACAGCTGTCTACGTTGCTCCATACTACTTGAAATGACTATAATATCATCCAAATAGACAAGACACTGCCACGGTTTCAAACGACTCAAGACACTGGCTAGCAACCTCTGAAACGTCTTCGTATTTTGCGTCGCGGTTGGAGCAGATCCCCACCTTGGCTCCTCTGGAGACCAAAACTTATTTTGGATTTGACTAATTTTAAGAAAGACCGCACACCAGATTTTACATTCCAATCTCTGTTTTTTAACATTTTAGATGTGCATCACGGTTTCACTGTCGTGTACACTGATGGCTGCGAACAGGAGAATTTCCTTGGCTGTTCTGTAGTGTTCCCTGATCAAGTTACCCGGATTCGCCTCCCTGCTGAATTTACCGTTTTCGCAGCTGAGCTCCACGCGATCCTGAAGGCACTGAAGCAGATGAATAGTGTTCGGGGCGATCGATCTCTTCTCTGCTCCGATTCTCTTAGTGCCTTACAATCACTGCAGAATCTGTATCCGACTGAGGCGATGGTCCAGCTGATACATAACCAACTGTACTTGCTCCAACGGCGGGGTACAGAAGTATCCTTCTGCTGGGTGCCTGGTCATGTCGGCACCTGGGGCAATGAACAGGCCGATCGGGTTGCCAAGGAGGCCCGCAAAGAGCAGGATGTGGTCCAGTGTCCTATTACTTTGCAGTCAATCATCGCTGCACTCCACAGGAAGTGCAGGGAGTTGTGGGAGGACGAATTGCTGGCGGTGACGGCCAATAAACTGCGGTTGATTAAGTCAACCACTCGGCCGTGGCGTTCCTCCTGCCGGTTGCTCAGGCGGGAGGAGGTGGCCCTCACACGTCTTCGGATCGGGCACTGTCCTCTCACACATAGCTTTTTATTACGGTGGGAGGATCCACCGTTTTGTGATGCTTGCGGTGTGCACATCTCTGTCCGACACATTTTAACAGACGGTATTTTATACCGGGAGGCACGGGCAGAAGCACAAGTTGATTGGGATCTGCCTTCTGTTTTAGCTAATGATGAGACGTGGGTGTCTAGGGTTTTTAAGTTTTGTGATGTGTCTGGACTCTGGCCTAAAATTTTAGGCTGGAGGTTTTAGTGTATTGCAGAGTGGCTGACTCCTCCCCTTTTTTCCTTACGGTCAGCCACCATCTTCCATCTGCTACACTGTTTTAGCTTCCTCTGTCATTTTCTTCCTGTGTTGTCCACGTTTTACTTCTGACGCTCTGCTACATCCCACGCTTTGGTGTGGGTGAGCACATGTTTTTCAACGATTGTTACCCATGTTTTCTGTTCCGTTTTATATTCCTGGTCTGGGATTTTTCTTGACACCCGTCTCACTAAGTTACTGAACGGGCGCTGAAGACCTTGCTGTCGTGCGCCCAAAACCCCTCTACTACTACTACTAATACTACTACTACTCCGAAACGTTACCAGAGCGTTTTTCAAACCGAATGGCATTCTAATGTACTGGTAATGGCCTCCAGGAGGAGAGAAAGCAGTTTTTGGACAATTCTCTGGAGCCATCTCTAACTGGTGATAACCGCTTGTCAAATCCATCTTAGAAAAGCACTGGCACAGTGCTAAGTGATCCAAAGTCTCAGATATTTTGAATTTTTTTTTTACTGTCTTATTACTGAGGTATCGGTAGTCACAATAGAATCTTATTTACAGTTCCATCCATAGGTTTTTTAGGCACAACGACAATACCCGCTCCCCAGCAACTATTACTGTGCTCTATAATATCGTCCGCAAGCTGCTGATCAATGAAATCCTCCACAATCAACTACAAATACGTCGGTATTCTGTATAATTTACAGTTAACAGGTGCTTCATTCTCCGTTGGTATCCTATTTTGAACTAATGGGATTTCTGCTAACTTCTCTTGTGGAAGAAACAAATCCTTAAATCCCCATAATAACTCTCCCAAATGCTCTCTTTCTTCTCCATTGAAATGCTAAATTTTTTCAGGCAATGCAGTCCGATTGGCAGTTAGTTGTTGATCACTTCGCCTACCTCTCGAAAACCAATCGTTGTCATCTCTCACATTAAATTTTTGCTACTAAAACTCCTTTCCTCAAATCTGCGTCTACAGGGCTAAAGTTATTCACGTTCGTGGGAACTACTCGCCCGTCATTCCCCTCCTGTACGCGTACAACGCTACGTTTCACAAAGCAACCCAGTGGACCCAAAAAGTCATTATCCTGAAATGGTTGAGCAACACATTTGTACCCACAGGTAGATTCGACACCACATTAACCGAAAGTGACTTCCCGGTGCCTCTAGACACACGTGAATTAAGCGTTAATGCTAATGCACACTGTTCCATTGGTTGTTCAACGCCCCTCGCGACAGCGCTGCATCGACAACAGTTTCCCCTAGCTGAAATAACAACCCACCAAGCGCCATAGTTCGTTGTCCAAGGTCGATTTTGGCATGATATTGATGCAAGAAATCTACTCCAAGGACCATGTCGTTGCCCTCGCTTACCCATGGCACTTCCTCCATGCATGCAACAAATCGGACTTTCCCTATGCAACAGTCAACTGTCGCTGAGCCCAAAGCTGTGACCTTATCCCCCACTACACCCAAACTATAACATGGTGGGTCCAACTTCCTCTGTCCATTTAAAATCTTAGTAGCCACTGACACTTGCGCCCCAGTGTGTATTTGGCACCTTCTGCCGTTTAACGCTTGTCCATACTCCCCTATCTCCACTTCTTTATCCTCCCCACTGCCGATTTCCACCCTTTCCTTTATTCCTCGGTGACTGGGTACATTGCCTCTGCAAATATCCAGTATGACCACACTTAAAACAATTCACTCCCACTGTAAACACTGTTTGCCTCTCGTGCACCCCTGTTGATACGTCTGTTTCCTCACATTGAACTGCCAGCCGAATGGCCGAACAAAAATCTTTCGGAGCCCCGTCACGCACTTTCCGTGACATATGCCCTTGTAACCCTCCCAAAAATGCATCAAGAGCCTTTCGCTCGGCCTCTTGCAACAAAACACTATTCGCTTCATCTATCGGACCCCATTCGTAAGAATACTCATTAATTTCCTTTATCCTGTCCACAAATTTCTCCAACGTCTTCTCTTGTCTCTTTGTCGTTGTTCTAAACCTCTCCCTAAAGTACCGAGCTCTATTCTGTTTTTTGTACCTTTGTAAAAGCCCTTCCTTTAACTGCTTGTACTGTCCTGCCTTCCTTAAGGCCTCAGAACACATTACATATAATTTCGCTCCACCCGTTAATATAATATTGGGTATATGTAACAACTGCTCATCAGACCAATCAGTCATCACCGCTGAACTCTCCAAGTCCTCCACAAATGAACGCACATCCTCAGATGCCTTGCCAGAAAACGGAATAATCAAATTCGCAGCAGCTGGATCAATATCCTGCACCATCGGCAACAACGAATGATCAGATGCGATTTCCTATTCACCTCTAGATGTTAATTCATTTCTGAACTGCGTATTGCCTGCAGCCAATTCTGCTACTTTTTTCAACAAAATCCGTACCGCTTCTGATTCCGACATACCTCGCATCCCTGACCCCACCGTTGTGTGGCTTTCGTTCCCAGTTAGTCCAGAAACAAAACATTTAAGTACAAGAATAACCCAACTACCTACACCTCAGTATCATCGTACTAGGTGGCATCATACTCAAACCAATAGAAAAGTAATTAAATGCAACGAAAAAATTATTAATCTAACTGCCTCAAATACACTTACACTGGACAAAAAAAAATGCCTACGCAGAACATCTAAAATGGCCTACCAGGAGTCATACTCAAAAACACAAAAGGAAAGAAAACGGCCAATACTTAAGAGAAAACTGATGAAAACTCACCACATCTTGTGAATGTAATGCGGCGGTGAGCTAGAACGTCGTACTGGACAGATGACGTCCGCTATTCTGACACCAAATGTAATGGCAACTTGTGCCACCGAATGTATCAGGATGACCAAATGTAGCAGGAAGAGGCAGAAAGCACTGTATTAAGACTGGTCCGAGTTTCCAAGTGATTTATTGTATCTAACTACTATCCCCCCCCCCCCATGAACCATGGACCTTGCCATTGGTGGGGAGGCTTGCGTGCCTCAGCGATACAGATGGCCGTACCGTAGGTGCAACCACAACGGAGGGGTATCTGTTGAGAGGCCAGACAAACGTGTGGTCCCTGAAGAAGGGCAGCAGCCTTTTCAGTAGTTGCAGGGGCAACAGTCTGGATGATTGACTGATCTGGCCTTGCAACATTAACCAAAACGGCCTTGCTGTGCTGGTACTGCGAACGGCTGAAAGCAAGGGGAAACTACAGCCGTAATTTTTCCCGAGGACATGCAGCTTTACTGTATGATTAAATGATGATGGCATCCTCTTGGGTAAAATATTCCGGAGGTAAAATAGTCCCCCATTCGGATCTCCGGGCGGGGACTACTCAGGAGGATGTCGTTATCAGGAGAAAGAAAACTGGCGTTCTACGAATCGGAGCGTGGAATGTAAGATCCCTTAATCGGGCAGGTAGGTTAGAAAATTTAAAAAGGTAAATGGATAGGTTAAAGTTAGATATAGTGGCAGGAGGAACAAGACTTCTGGTCAGGTGACTACAGGGTTATAAACACAAGATCAAATAGGGGTAATGCAGGAGTAGGTTTAATAATGAATAGGAAAATAGGAATGCGGGTAAGCTACTACAAACAGCATAGTGAACGCATTATTGTGGCCAAGATAGATACGAAGCCCACACCTACTACAGTAGTACAAGTTTATAAGCCAACTAGCTCTGCAGATGATGAAGAAATTGAAGAAATGTACGATGAAATAAAAGAAATTATTCAGATAGTGAAGGGAGACGAAAATTTAATAGTAATGGGTGACTGGAATTCGAGTGTAGGAAAAGGGAGAGAAGGAAACATAGTAGGTGAATATGGGTTGGGGCTAAGAAATGAAAGAGGAAGCCGCCTAGTAGAATTTTGCACAGAGCACAACTTAATCATAGCTAACACTTGGTTTAAGAATCATGAAAGAAGGTTGTATACGTGGAAGAACCCTGGAGATGCTAAAAGGTATCAGATAGATTATATAATGGTAAGACAGAGATTTAGGAACCAGGTTTTAAGTTGTAAGACATTTCCAGGGGCAGATATGGACTCTGACCACAATCTATTGGTTATGACCTGTAGATTAAAACTGAAGAAACTGCAAAAATGTGGGAAATTAAGGAGATGGGACCTGGATAAACTGAAAGAACCAGAGGTTGTACAGAGTTTCAGAGAGAGCATAAGGGAACAATTGACAGGAATAGGGGAAAGAAATACAGGAGAAGAAGAATGGGTAGCTCTGAGGGATGTAGTAGTGAAGGCAGCAGAGGATAAAGTAGGTACAAAGACGAGGGCTGCTAGAAATCCTTGGGTAACAGAAGAAATATTGAATTTAATTGATGAAAGGAGAAAATATAAAAATGCAGTAAATGAAGCAGGCAAAAAGGAATACAAACGTCTCAAAAATGAGATCGACAGGAAGTGCAAAATGGCTAAACAGGGATGGCTAGAGGACAAATGTAAGGATGTAGAAGCTTATCTCACTAGAGTAAGATAGATACTGCCTACAAGAAAATTAAAGAGACCTTTGGAGAAAAGAGAACCACGTGTATGAATATCAAGAGCTCAGATGGCAGCCCAGTTCTAAGCAAAGAAGGGAAGGCAGGAAGGTGGAAGGAGTATATAGAAGGTTTATACAAGGGCGATGTACTTGAGGACAATATTATGGAAATAGAAGAGGATGTAGATGAAGACGAAATGGGAGATACGATACTGCGTGAAGAGTTTGACAGAGCACTGAAAGACCTGAGTCGAAACAAGGCCCCCGGAGTAGACAACATTCCATTAGAACTACTGACGGCCTTGGGCGAGCCAGTCATGACAAAACTCTACCAGCTGGTGAGCAAGATGTATGAGACAGGCGAAATACCCTCAGACTTCAAGAAGAATATAATAATTCCAATCCCAAAGAAAGCAGGTGTTGACAGATGTGAAAATTACCGAACTATCAGTTTAATAAGCCACGGCTGCAAAATACTAACGCGAATTCTTTACAGACGAATGGAAAAACTGGTAGATGCAGACCTCGGGGAGGATCAGTTTGGATTCCGTCGAAATGTTGGAACACGTGTGGCAATACTGACCTTACGACTTATCTTAGAAGAAAGATTAAGAAAAGGCAAACCTACGTTTCTAGCATTTGTAGACTTAGAGAAAGCTTTTGACAACGTTGACTGGAATACTCTTTTTCAAATTCTAAAGGTGGCAGGGGTAAAATACAGGGAGCGAAAGGCTATTTATAATTTGTACAGAAACCAGATGGCAGTAATAAGAGTCGAGGGGCATGAAAGGGAAGCAGTGGTTGGGAAAGGAGTGAGACAGGGTTGTAGCCTCTCCCCGATGTTATTCAATCTGTATATTGAGCAAGCAGTAAAGGAAACAAAAGAAAAATTTGGAGTAGGTATTAAAATTCATGGAGACGAAGTAAAAACTTTGAGGTTCGCCGATGACATTGTAATTCTGTCAGAGGCATCAAAGGACTTGGAAGAGCAGTTGAACGGAATGGACAGTGTCTTGAAAGGAGGATATAAGATGAACATTAACAAAAGCAAAACGAGGATAATGGAATGTAGTCAAATTAAATCGGGTGATGCTGAGGGAATTAGGTTAGGAAATGAGACACTTAAAGTAGTAAAGGAGTTTTACTATTTAGGAAGTAAAATAACTGATGATGGTCGAAGTAGAGAGGATATAAAATGTAGACTGGCAATGGCAAGGAAAGCGTTTCTGAAGAAGAGAAATTTGTTAACATCGAATATAGATTTATGTATCAGGAAGTCTTTTCTGAAAGTATTTGTTTGGAGTGTAGCCATGTATGGAAGTGAAACATGGACGATAACTAGTTTGGACAAGAAGAGAATAGAAGCTTTCGAAATGTGGTGCTACAGAAGAATACTGAAGATAAGGTGGATAGATCACGTAACTAATGAGGAGGTATTGAATAGGATTGGGGAGAAGAGAAGTTTGTGGCACAGCTTGACTAGAAGAAGGGATCGGTTGGTAGGACATGTTTTGAGGCATCTAGGGATCACAAATTTATCATTGGAGGGCAGCGTGGAGGGTAAAAATCGTAGAGGGAGACCGAGAGATGAGTACACTAAGCAGATTCAGAAGGATGTAGGTTGCAGTAGGTACTGGGAGATGAAGCAGCTTGCACAGGATAGAGTAGCATGGAGAGCTGCATCAAACCAGTCTCAGGACTGAAGACAACAACAACAACTACTATCCCATGTTTCCCTTGGTCTGCGTCACCGGGTCCCACAGTGACGTCACTTCGATGCCTGCAAAAGAGCTAGGCGCAGGATGGCTGCCTCAGCGACCCATGCATATACTGTGTGTCGTCCTTGTAAGCCTGCGGAGCTGCGGCGTCGTCCGGATGCTGCAGTTGACTCGACTGTCTGTGTCCCTGCAGAATCAGTGCCGCTCGGTGTGAGCCGCAGGCAGCCAACTGCGTGCTTCTCGAAGGCGTCACTGAGATCGCAGCAACAACAAGGGCCCGTGATCCGTCGCTTGAATCTGCGGCCCTTGTCTCGGGATTCTTCCAGTATGTGTTGGAAGCCTGGACGCCTGCCCGCAGTAGTGAGCTGTGGAGTGGCCTGCAGCTGGCTGGCTACGGACCCTGCGTTGGCCTCAGAGGGTCGAACCAGCAACCCACCGTGGTCTGGAATATTGGTGCCTCATCTGCTGATGCGTGTAACTGGTGGTGTGACACGTCCTGCCATACAGCAGAGCTGCCACACTTGAATGAATCTCATGAGAAACCCGCACCTATTTATACGCGGCTGTGCACCTCAATTTTGTCCTAAGTGCCGCTTCGCGTCACTTACTCATAACACGCTAACGTGGCCACTGCCCCTTCTGGCTGCGTTTGTGACATGCAAAACTGCTACGTATACTCTTTCAGCAATTTGACAGCCCTGTGGCCTCTATTCTACTTCGCAACTTTTCTTATGCATAATCCAGCATGCACCTGGCTGGAACTTGTGCTCAGAATATTGCACAAAACTGACTTTCCCTATCTTAAAAGGAGGATCAGTTTGGATTCCGTCGAAATGTTGGAACACGTGAGGCAATACTGACCTTACGACTTATCTTAGAAGAAAGATTAAGAAAAGGCAAACCTACGTTTCTAGCATTTGTAGACTTAGAGAAAGCTTTTGACAACGTTGACTGGAATACTCTTTTTCAAATTCTAAAGGTGGCAGGGGTAAAATACAGGGAGCGAAAGGCTATTTATAATTTGTACAGAAACCAGATGGCAGTAATAAGAGTCGAGGGGCATGAAAGGGAAGCAGTGGTTGGGAAAGGAGTGAGACAGGGTTGTAGCCTCTCCCCGATGTTATTCAATCTGTATATTGAGCAAGCAGTAAAGGAAACAAAAGAAAAATTTGGAGTAGGTATTAAAATTCATGGAGACGAAGTAAAAACTTTGAGGTTCGCCGATGACATTGTAATTCTGTCAGAGGCATCAAAGGACTTGGAAGAGCAGTTGAACGGAATGGACAGTGTCTTGAAAGGAGGATATAAGATGAACATTAACAAAAGCAAAACGAGGATAATGGAATGTAGTCAAATTAAATCGGGTGATGCTGAGGGAATTAGGTTAGGAAATGAGACACTTAAAGTAGTAAAGGAGTTTTACTATTTAGGAAGTAAAATAACTGATGATGGTCGAAGTAGAGAGGATATAAAATGTAGACTGGCAATGGCAAGGAAAGCGTTTATGAAGAAGAGAAATTTGTTAACATCGAATATAGATTTATGTATCAGGAAGTCTTTTCTGAAAGTATTTGTTTGGAGTGTAGCCATGTATGGAAGTGAAACATGGACGATAACTAGTTTGGACAAGAAGAGAATAGAAGCTTTCGAAATGTGGTGCTACAGAAGAATACTGAAGATAAGGTGGATAGATCACGTAACTAATGAGGAGGTATTGAATAGGATTGGGGAGAAGAGAAGTTTGTGGCACAGCTTGACTAGAAGAAGGGATCGGTTGGTAGGACATGTTTTGAGGCATCTAGGGATCACAAATTTATCATTGGAGGGCAGCGTGGAGGGTAAAAATCGTAGAGGGAGACCGAGAGATGAGTACACTAAGCAGATTCAGAAGGATGTAGGTTGCAGTAGGTACTGGGAGATGAAGCAGCTTGCACAGGATAGAGTAGCATGGAGAGCTGCATCAAACCAGTCTCAGGACTGAAGACAACAACAACAACTACTATCCCATGTTTCCCTTGGTCTGCGTCACCGGGTCCCACAGTGACGTCACTTCGATGCCTGCAAAAGAGCTAGGCGCAGGATGGCTGCCTCAGCGACCCATGCATATACTGTGTGTCGTCCTTGTAAGCCTGCGGAGCTGCGGCGTTGTCCGGATGCTGCAGTTGACTCGACGGTCTGTGTCCCTGCAGAATCAGTGCCGCTCGGTGTGAGCCGCAGGCAGCCAACTGCGTGCTTCTCGAAGGCGTCACTGAGATCGCAGCAACAACAAGGGCCCGTGATCCGTCGCTTGAATCTGCGGCCCTTGTCTCGGGATTCTTCCAGTATGTGTTGGAAGCCTGGACGCCTGCCCGCAGTAGTGAGCTGTGGAGTGGCCTGCAGCTGGCTGACTACGGACCCTGCGTTGGCCCAGCAACCCACCGTGGTCTGGAATGTTGGTGCCCCATCTGCTGATGCGTGTAACTGGTGGTGTGACACGTCCTGCCATACAGGAGAGCTGCCACACTTGAATGAATCTCATGAGAAACCCGCACCTATTTATACGCGGCTGTGCACCTCAATTTTGTCCTATGTGCCGCTTCGCGTCACTTACTCATAACACGCTAACGTGGCCACTGCCCCTTCTGGCTGCGTTTGTGACATGTAAAACTGCTACGTATACTCTTTCAGCAATTTGACAGCCCTGTGGCCTCTATTCTACTTCGCAACTTTTCTTATGCATAATCCAGCCCCTACCTGGCTGGAACTTGTGCTCAGAATATTGCACAAAACTGACTTTCCCTATCTTAAAAGGTGGCGCCGATACAGTCTGTTGCGCCACATCTCAAATGGTTTGATTGTCTTCTGTTTCGGTTTTCCCACTGTCCATCTTTCGCTATCTTGCAATACTGGGCTCCAAACGTACATTCTCAGAAATTTTGTCCTCAATTTAAGGTCTTTATTTGATATCAGTAACGCCCTTTTGCCAGTGCTAGGATGCTATTTATGTATTCCTTGCTCCATCCATCAGGAATCTTTTTTACTGTTTATGTAGCATAATTCGTTAATTTCATCTACTTCATGAGTATCAGTCCTACGGTTAAGTTACTCACTGTTCTCATTTCTGCTACTGCCAATGACTTTCGTTTTCTTCTTTTTACTCTCAATCCGTATTCTGCACTCAGTAGACTGTTAATTCAATTTAGCAGATCATCTAATTCTTCTTCACTTTCTGTCGGGATAGAAATGTCATCAGCGAATAGTATCACTGATGCCCTTTCACCTTGAATTTTAATTCCACCCATGAAACTTTCTTTTGATTCCATCCTTGCTTCTTCGATGTATAGATTGAAAATCTGGTGTGAAAGACTACATCCCTGTGTTACGCCTTTTTATAATCGGAGAACTTAGTTCTTGATCGCCCACTCTAACAAATCCCTCTAGGCTCTTGTACATATTGTATAGTAAGTGTGTCTCCCTATAGGTTGCCACTACTTATCTTATAATATCGACCATCTTCCACCATTGTGTATTGTCGAAACCTTTTTGCAGATGGATAAATCCTATGAACAGGTCTTGATTTTTCATTAGTCTTGATCCCATTATCGACGTTAGAACTGCCTCTCTGCTGCCTTTTCCCTGCCTAATGACAACCTCATCGTCATCTAGTACATCGTAAAGTTTCTTTTCCATCCTTCTCTATACCATACTTATCATTATTATGGAGGAGCACCCGCGGTATAGGGGTAGCGTCTTTGATTAGTAGTGAAAACGTCCTCGGTAGCGTGTTAGAAACATACCAATGCTTAAACTGTGATTAATAATCAGCATTGGTGTCCGAAGACTTCCGGCAAAAGAACTCACCCTCATTTTGCCAACGACTTGGTCAAAGCTGGCGGAGTATAGGACAGAGTATCAGGGCACTCTCTTCTCCTTAGGGTGTAAAACTGCCCCTAAAGGCGGAAGAACTAGAAATGATGGACAGAATGAGGATGCAGAAGGCAATGGAGACCACTGCAGTAAAGAAGTGTAACGTGTATCCACGGGACAGTGGCCTGTAATTGAAAGCGTGTCGTGACGATCTCTCTCCACTGGCAAAGGATTCCGAAATCGTCTTCCATCCGGATCTTCGGGAGGGGAGTGCCAAGAGGGAGCTGACCATGAGGAAAAGACTGAATAATCAACGAAAGGATAACGTTCTACGTGTTGGGATTTGGAATGTCAGAAGCTTGAACTTGGTAGCGAAACTAGAAAATCTGAAAAGGGAAATAGAAAGGCTCAATCTAGAAGTAGTAGGTGTCAGTGAAGTGAAATGGAAAGAAGACAACGATTTCTGGTCAGATGAGTATAGGATTATATCAGTATCAGCAAAAAACGCGATAACAGGATTACAATTCAATATTAATAGGAATGTAGGGCAGAGAGCGTGTTTCAGTGAACAGCAGTCATAGGGTTGTTATGGCAGAATCGATAGTCAACCAAAACGAACAACGATAGTTAAGGTACACATACAAGCGTCGCAATGTGAAAATGGGATACAGAAAGTGTATGAGGATATTAGGATATTGAAATCGTACTACAATACACCATGGGAAACAGTAATGCACACCGAGCGAGGTGGCGCAGTGGTTAGTCACTGGACTCGCATTCGGGAGGACGACGGTTCAATCACGCGTTCGGCCATCCTGATTTAGGTTTTCCGTGAATCCCTAAATCGCTACAGGCAAATGCCGGGATGGTTCCTTTGAAAGGGCACGACCGCCTTCCTTCCCCATCCTTCCCTAATAAATGAGACCAATGACCACGCTGTCTGGTCTCCTTCCCCAAACAACCTCCAAACTGGAATGCAGCTGTAGGGAAAGGAGTAGACGAAAAGGTTAGAGGAGAACGTTAGCTTGGGACATGAATTGAGATTGGAGAAAGAGTAACTGAGTCCTGTAACAAACTTCAGCCCAAAATAGCGAACACTCTCATCAAGAATCAGAAGAGGAGGAGTTGTACTTACACTACTGACCATTAAAATTGCTACACCAAGAAGAAATGCAGATGATAAAGGGTATTCATTGGATAAATATATTTTATTAGAACTGACATGTTATTACATCATCACGAATTTTTGGTGCATAGATCCTGAGAAATCAGTAGCCAGAACAACCACCCCTGGCCGTAATAACGGCCTTAATACGCCTGGCCATTGAGTCAAACACAGCTTGGATGGCGTGTACAGGTACAGTTGCCCTTGCAGCTTCAACACGATACCACAGATAATCAAGAATACTGACTGGCGTATTGTGAAGAGCCAGTTGCTCGGCCACTGCTGACCAGACGTTTTCAATTGGTAACAGATCTAAAGAATGTGCTGGCGAGGGCAGCACTCGAACATTTTCTGTCTGGAGTGAAGGATAGAGCCACTGGTGGTACTACATCTAACATGCAACGTCCACTGTTCAGAGTGCCGTCAATGCAAACAAAAGATGACGGAGACGTGTAATCAATGACGAATACACATTTCCAATGTGCGTTCACCGCGATGTCGCCAAACTTGGATGCGACCATCATGATGCTGTACACAGAACCTGGATTCATTCGAAAAAATGACGTTTTGCCATTCGTGCACCCAGGTTCGTCGTTGAGTACATCATCGCAGACTCTTCTGTCTGTGATGCAGCGTCAAGGGTAACCGCAGCCATGCTCTCCGAGCTGATAGTCCATGCTGCTGCAAACGTCGTCGAACTGTTCGTGCAGATGGTTGTTGTCTTGCAATCGCCACTATCTGTCGACTCAGGGATCGAGAAGTGGCTGAACGATCCGTTACAGCCATGCGGATAAGATGCCTGTCATGTCGACTGTTAGTGGAACGAGGCCGTTGGGATCGAGCACGGCGTTCCGTGTTACCCTCCGGAACCCACTGATTCCATATTCTGCTAACAGTTTTTGGATCTCGACCAACGCGAGCAGCAAAGTCGTGATACGATAAGCGGCAATCGCGATAGGCTACAATCCGACCTTCTGAGAGTTGGCAGTACTCTCATAGGAGTTGGCTACAGCGCGGATACACATGCTCTGGAATCTAGGATATTGTTGTCGCGCTTTGCAGTGCACGGATTAACTAGTGGCTGTTTGGAAGCCAGAGTAGGAGCCCACCTGCTGTGGTGCACACGTGAGTTGGGCGAAGGGTCGTCGCCGATCTGCCGTACTGCCGTGTCCGCCAGCAGCGACACAGGATTTGGTATTGAGTTGATATTTTTTATAATTTGCAGCGCGCTTATTTCAAGAAAAGGGTTTGTGTATGTGCGTAGCAGCAGGCGGTAATTTTGATAATGACAGGAGTTGAATTCTAAAGGGAAACCATTGTTAGGTGAACAGATTAACTATTGATTTTTGTGATTGATTTCTTTTGTAATTGTCAGGGAATTGTTTCACCATGTATGTAATTGCGAAATATTGCAGTCTTTCTCAAGAGTTTGATTTACTTGTAGTATTGCTTTAGTGCCACTGGAGGCAAATTTACTTATGAAGCGATTGTTCAAAGAGCTTCTAGCGTGTTGTTAATTGAATGAGAAAGAATCGCTTTCAGAATATAATTTTTGAAAAAAGGAATTGCTTGTTTGGGTTATCATTTATCGAGTTTACATTTGACCAAATCCTTTCTCTTGAATTATATGTAGTTGTAGTAAGCCGCAGCAACAGCGGGAGCCGCCATAAGGAACATGCATTGCACTCAGCAGAATAATAGGTTTCTTATGTTTTTATTAAATAATGGAATGCAGTAGGTCAAGCAGTGGCAGCAGAAAGACCAAGTAAGTTATTTGTTGTGCACAGGACCAATTTAAAAAAAAAATTCAGGCGATATCTGTAATAGTCAAGTTAACAAGAGTATAACCACGAGATTGCCAGTAGAAAACACGAGATAAGAAGATAGACCTCGCGACTTTCACCTGTCGACATGCATGCCGGGACACGTTTTTTTTTTTTTTTTTTTTTGTTTATTCGTAGTTAGATACGCTTCTTCTTTCTACTGCCAACTGCAAGCTTATGCATCAGTAATCATTAGTGGCGGCAGAGCATTTTTATCGCTTGCGCACTGCTTTGTATTAACACAAAGTTTTATTTAAGCAGCATTGTTTTTCAATTTGTTGGTGCATTATGTAATATTTAATTGAACAGTGGTATTTTAGAATAGCGATATATTTTAGCGACATGTTCTCGTTCGTATTGTGACAATGAGACGCAATACAAAATGAAATGGAAAATAATGCAAATGATACTGCAAACGCGAACGTAGATACGGTTCCGAACATGAATGTAGAAGCGGTTTCAAAAGCAGTTTCAGAATATTCGGAACAGAGAGTAGAAAATTTATAATATTGAGATCATTGAATTTTCGAAGAATACTGTGGAGAATCGGAATGCCAACAGTGCGTCATGAACAACTGTGTGCTACACGCAACTTAGGACATGACAATACAGTGACGTAAATCGAACTCATTATGAGAAATTCCAGCGTTGATTCCGCCTCAAAAGTGCAGAGTAATTTTGTTTTCCCCAGTTTCGGTGGAAATTCTGGCCTCTTTGCCACTCCGATGGAGCGGAATAATTTTGCCTTTCCTTCTGTTAGTGGAAATACAGGAACTGCTTCTGCTTTAACAGAGAAGAGTAAAGTTGCACTCCCTGCCCCCAGTAATGATGTTTTACAACTGTTATTGAGTAAACTCACTGAATTTAATGACAGACAGGAGAGTAAACTCACTGAATTTAATGACAGACAGGAGAGTAAACTCACTGAATTTAACAACAATAATGCAAAGAATTCAAAATCGCTTCAGAACTAAATTAACGAGAATCTCGCATTGTTTGGGGGTGAGGTGAATGACAATGTAATGCGTAAATTTGAAGAAATGACCAGTCAGTTTAAAAGTCAGGTACGTGAAGAATTCAAATCAGATATTAATAATCTTGTATCCAGACTTGATCACATACAAAATGTGGCTATTGCTGAAGTGAAACGACAGACGTCACAACAAGAACTGGAATTTATCAAAAATATCATCTCAATACCAAATCCTGTGTCACTGCTGGCGGACACGGCAGCACGGCATCTCGGCGACGACCCCTCGCCCAACACACGTGCGCACCACAGCAGGCGGGCTCCTACACTGGCTTCCAAACTGCCACTAATTAATCCGCGCGCTGCGAAGAGCGACAACAGTATCTCAGTTTCCAGAGCTTGTGTATGCGCGCTATAGCCAACCTTTAAATACTAAGAGAGTATTGCCAACTCTCACTTTATGAAAGTCGGAAACGTGATGGTACGCATTTCTCCTCCTTACACGAGGCATCACAACAACTTTTCACCAGGCAACGCCGGCCAACTGCTGTTTGTGTATGAGAAATCGGTTGGAAACTTTCCTCGTGTCAGCACGTTGTAGGTGTCACAAGCGGCGCCAACCTTGTGTGAATGCTCTGAAAGGCTGCTCATTTGCTTATCACAGCATCTTCTTCCTGTCGGTTAAACTTCACGTCAGTAGCACGTCATCTTCGTTGTGTAGCAGTTTTAGTGGCCAGTAGTGTAGAAAAGGCCAGGTGATACCGGAAGAAATCAGTAGATTACAGCATGGTCAGACAGAGAATCCGAAATCAGATGTGGATTTAAGTCGTACCTAAGAGCAGATATACACTCAGAACACAATATACTAGGGACGAAGAGTAGGCTGAAATTTAAGAGATTAATCAGGAAGAATCAATATGCCAAGAAGTGGGATACGGAAGAACCAAGTGATGACGAGATACGCTTCAAGTTCTCTAAGGTTGCAGATGTAGCAATAACGAGTAGCTCAGTAGGCAGTACAGTTGAACCAAGCTTAACAGAAGAAGGAGGGAAGTACAAAAATGTTACCGAAAACTCAGGAATACAGAAGTACAAGTCTTATTGGAATGAAGTAATAGGAAGCGTAGAGAATCTAAGACGACATGGCTGCATAAAAGATGTGAATAAATCGAGAAAGGAATTATTGTCGAAAGGACTCACCATACAGGAAAGTCACGGCAACTTTCGTTGACATTAAAAGCAAGGGTGGTAACAAAAAAAAATGGCTCTGAGCACTATGGGACTTAACTTAGAACTACTTATACCTAACTAACCTAAGAACATCACACACATCCATGCCCGAAGCAGGATTTGAAGCTGCGACCGTAGCAGTCGCGCGGTTCCAGACTGTAGAGCCTAGAACTGCTCAGCCACCCCGGCCGACAAGGGTGGTAACATTAAGAGCGCAACGGGAATTCCACTGTTATATGCAGAGGAGAAAATGCTTAGGTGGAGAGCGCCCCTGTAAGGGGGAAGATTTGCCTGATGAGATAGAATAAGAAAGGAGTCGATTTAGGAGAAATAGGTGGTCCGGTATTGGAATCAGAGTTTAAGAGATCATTGATATACTTAAAATCAGAGGAGGCTGTAGAGACAGATATCAAACCATCAGAGTTCTAAAATCATTGAGGAAGTGGCAACAAAACGGCTATTTACTTTGGTGTGTAGAATTTATGAGTATAGCGACTTACCATCTGACTTTCACAAAAATATCATCCACACAATTCCGAAGACTGCAAGAGCTGATAAGTGCGAGAATTATCGCACGATCAGATTAACAACTCATTCATGCAAGTTGCTGACAAGAGTAATATACAGAAGAACATAAAAGAAAATCGAGGATGTGCTAGCTGATTCTCAGTTTGGCTGTAGAAAAGGTGAAGCTACGAGAGAGGCAATTCTAAAGTTGCTGTTGATGATGTAAGCAAGACTAAATAAAAGTCAAGGCACGTTAATAGGATCTGTCCATCTACAAAAACGAGTTCGTCAAGAAAAATGCTGGAAGATGTTAGAAATTCTAGATATAAAAAGTGGTAAGCTATAGGGAGACATGGGTAATATACAGTATGTACAAGAGCTAAGAGGGAATTATAAGCGTAGACGACCAAGAACTAAGTGCTCGGATTAAAAAGGGCTAAGACAGGGTTGTAGTCATTCGCCCCAAATGTTCCATTTGTACATCGAAGGAACAAAGATGGAAATAAAAGAAAGGTTCAGTAGTGGAATTAAAATTCGAGGTAGAAGTGTATCAATGATACAATTCGCTGATGATATAGCTATCCTGAGCGAAAGTGAAGAATAATTATATGATCTGCTGAATGGAATAAACAATTTATTGAATTCAGAATATGGGTTAAGGGTAAATCGAAGAAAGAAAAGTAACAGAGATGTAAATAGAAATAAACTTACCATCAGGATTTATTATTGATTAAAAACAGTCTTGGTTGCAATATTAGTTTCTTTTATTTTTCAGCGGCGCGTTTTGCCTTATTTAGGCATCTTTTCTAGATGGACGCGAGAGCCACCAAGATTTGCATAACGCGTTCCCGGTCACAGGATTGATGGTCACGAATTGTTAAGGAATTCAGCTACCTAGGTATTGAAAAAACCAGTAACGGTCGGAGCAAGGAGGGAATAAATAGCAGTCTCGCAATGGAAGAAAGGTCATTCCTGGCCATACATAGGCCTGAATTTTAAGAGGAAATGTATGAGAATGTACGTTTCTAGCGATAGTATTGCATGGTAATGAAAAATGGACAGAGGGAAAACCGAAACAGAAGATAATTGCAGTTTTTGAGATGTGGTGCTACAGACAAATATCAAAAATTAAGTAGACTAATGAGGTAAGAAATGAGAAGTTTCTGCCCAAAATCGGAGAGAGAAAGAATATGTCGAAAATACTGATAAAGCGAAGGGACTTAGAACGTTATGAAGTACCGTACCTCGAAGAAAACCATTTATTGACACACAGTCAGCACGGATTCAGAAAATATCGTTCTTGTGAAACACAACTAACTCTTTATACTCATGAAGTAATAAGTGCTATCGACAGAGGATGTCAAATTGATTCCACATTTTTAGATTTCCAGGTGGCTTTCGACACCGTTCCTCACAAGCGTCTTCCAACCAAAATGCGTGCCTACGGAGTATCGCCTGAGTTGTGCTACTGGATTCGTGATTTGCTGTCAGAAAGGTCACGGTTCGTAGTAACAGACGGAGAGTTATCGAGTAAAGCAGAAGTAATATCCGGTGTTCCCCAAGGAAGTGTTATAGGCACTCTATTGTTCCCGATCTATATTAATGACATATGAGACAATCTGAGTAGCCGTCTTAGATTGTTTTCAGATGATGGTGTCATTTACCGTCTTGCAAAGTCATCAGTTGATGGAAACGACTTGCAAAATGATTTAGATCTCTGTATGTTGCGAAAAGTGGCAATTGACCATGAATAAAGATAAGTGTGAAGTTATTCACGCGAGTACTAAAAGAAATCAGCTAAATTTCGATTACGCGATAAGTCACACAAGTCAGAAAGCTGTAAATTCAGCTAAATACATAGGGATTACAATTACAAATAACCTAAATTGGAACGATCACATGGTTAATATTGTGAGTAGAGCAAACCAAAGACTCTGACTCATTGGCAGAACAATTAGAAGGAGCAACAGGTCTACTAAGGAGACTACTTACACCACGCTTGTCCACCATATTCTGGAGTATTGCTGTGCAGTGTGGGATCCACATCAGATGGGACTGATGAATGACATTGATAAAATACAAAGTAGGCTCAAGGGCTCTGAGCACTATGGGACTTAACATCTATGGTCATCAGTCCCCTAGAACTTAGAACTGCTTAAACCTAACTAACCTAAGGACATCACACAACTCCCAGCCATCACGAGGCAGAGAAAATCCCTGACCCCGCCGGGAATCGAACCCGGGAACCAAGGCGTGGGAAGCGAGAACGCTACCGCACAACCACGAGATGCGGGCAATACAAAGAA
Source organism: Schistocerca gregaria (assembly GCF_023897955.1). Classification (NCBI taxonomy): domain Eukaryota; kingdom Metazoa; phylum Arthropoda; class Insecta; order Orthoptera; family Acrididae; genus Schistocerca; species Schistocerca gregaria. The sequence continues at coordinate 801,877,798 of NC_064922.1, read as the reverse complement.
GGGCAGCTCGTTTTTTACTATCGCGAAATAGCGGAGATAGTGCCACAGATATGATACGTGAATTGGAGTGGCAATCAGTAAAACAAAGGCGTTTCTCGTTGCGATGGGATCTTCTCATGAAATCTCAATCACCAGTTTTCTCATCCGATTGAGAAAACATTCTGTTGGCACTCACTTGCATAGGGGGAAACGATCCTCACGATAAAATAAGAGAAATCAGGGCTCGCACAAAAAAATTTAAATGCTCATTTCTCATGCGTGCGGTTCGAGAGTGGAACGGTAGAGAGACAGCTTGACGGTGAACCCTCTGCCAGGTACTTTATTGTTAATAGCAGAGTAATCACGTACATTTAGATAATAGGACATCTGTTAAGACATGAGGAAATGACTCTCATCGTACTAGAGGGAGCTGCAGAGGGCAAAAGCTGTAGAGAAAGACAGAGATTAGACTACATCGTGCAAATAATTGAGGGCTTAAGTTGCAAGTGCTCCTCTGAGAAGAAGTGGTTGTCACAGGAGAAGAATTCGTGGCAGGCGGTACCAAATCGGTCAGAAGACAGATGACTCAAGAAGAAAAAAAAAAAAACTTGATTCCGGCAGCTGCTACACTGATAATTGCCTCATTTGTCAGCCCATGCTGCCTTCGGAACGGTGAGGATCATATTTCTCCGAAAGTCAGTTGGTATGTTGCCAGTCTCATATCTTCTACACACCAATGTGAACCGTCGTTTTGTTGCCACTTTCCCTAAGGACTTGAGAAATTCTGATCGAATGTTATCTATTCCTTCTGCCTTATATGATCTTAAGCTCTCTAAAGCTCTCTTAAATTTTGATTCTATTACTGGATCCCCCATCTCTCCTAGATCGACTACTGGTTCTTCTTCTATCACAACAGACAAATATTCCTCCTCATAGAGGCCTTCAGTGTACGCTTTTCACCTATCTGCTCTCTCCTCTGCATTTTACTGCGGAATTTCTGTTGCACTTTTAATGTTAGCCCGCTTGCTTTTAATTTCACTGAAAGTAGTTTTGTCTTTCCTATATGCTGAGTCAGTCCTTCCGGCAATCCTTTCGCCAATCATTTTCTTTTCGACTCCTTCACAATTTTCGTGCTGCCGTTCCGTTGTAGCTTCTCTGCATTTTCTTTTTATTTCATTCCTTAGGGACTTGTATGTACCTACACCTGAATTTCCATGAACACGTTCGTACTTCCTTCTTTCATCAACCGGCAGAAATATTTCTCCTGTCAACCATAGTTTGATCTCAGTTACCTTCTTTGTAACTATGTTTTTCCTCTCCTGTAACCCTGCCTTCAACGTTTTCCCCTAAAACTACACAGCCATTAGATTTTCATTTCGCTTTATGTACTTTATTATCTTTTCAGTATTCTCATTTACTTTCTGTATCTCTTGTGTGTGTGTGTGTTTGAGGTTTACGGGCGCTAAACAGCGTGGTCATCAGCGCCCAAACGCATAGAAACAGGAACACAAGCGGTGAAGGGACGAAGACGGACGCCGAACAAGGAGAACGGCTAAAAGACACAGGCCTGACGCAGTTCCAAATGCGCACATACAGAGGCAAAACAAGAGGAGAAGAAACACACTAAAAAAGGAAAGGAAACACAAGGAAAAGAGAACAGATACCGAAGGGAAACAAGGAGGTATTCGTGACTGGCGGACCTCTTACCTAAAACCTGGGTGAGCCAGTCTTCATCTTCAGTTTGCGATGTCGGCATGTATACCTGAACATTCGTTGAGGGTGTTGGTTCGTTCTTTTGCTCTCGAATCTGAGATAAACTACTGTATACTGAACTGTTCTCGGCCTTATCTTCCTGTTCATAACGAATCCTACTCTCATTATATCATTATCTTCTGCTATTGGTGTTGTTGTTGTCTTCAGTCCTGAGACTGGTTTGATGCAGCTCTCCATGCTACTCTATCCTGTGCAAGCTGCTTCATCTCCCAGTACCTACTGCAACCTACATCCTTCTGAATCTGCTTAGTGTACTCATCTCTCGGTCTCCCTCTACGATTTTTACCCTCCACGCTGCCCTCCAATGCTAAATTTGTGATCCCTTGATGCCTCAAAACATGTCCTACCAACCGATCCCTTCTTCTAGTCAAGTTGTGCCACAAACTTCTCTTCTCCCCAATCCTATTCAATACCTCCTCATTAGTTACGTGATCTATCCACCTTATCTTCAGTATTCTTCTGTAGCACCACATTTCGAAAGCTTCTACTCTCTTCTTGTCCAAACTAGTTATCGTCCATGTTTCACTTCCATACATGGCTACACTCCAAACAAATACTTTCAGAAACGACTTCCTGATACATAGATCTATATTCGATGTTAACAAATTTCTCTTCTTCAGAAACGCTTTCCTTGCCATTGCCAGTCTACATTTTATATCCTCTCTACTTCGACCATCATCAGTTATTTTACTTCCTAAATAGCAAAACTCCTTTACTACTTTAAGTGTCTCATTTCCTAATCTAATTCCCTCAGCATCACCCGATTTAATTTGACTACATTCCATTATCCTCGTTTTGCTTTTGTTAATGTTCATCTTATATCTTCCTTTCAAGACACTGTCCATTCCGTTCAACTGCTCTTCCAAGTCCTTTGCCGTCTCTGACAGAATTACAATGTCATCGGCGAACCTCAAAGTTTTTACTTCGTCTCCGTGAATTTTAATACCTACTCCAAATTTTTCTTTTGTTTCCTTTACTGCTTGCTCAATATACAGATTGAATAACATCGGGGAGAGGCTACAACCCTGTCTCACTCCTTTCCCAACCACTGCTTCCCTTTCATGCCCCTCGACTCTTATTACTGCCATCTGGTTTCTGTACAAATTATAAATAGCCTTTCGCTCCCTGTATTTTACCCCTGCCACCTTTAGAATTTGAAAAAGAGTATTCCAGTCAACATTGTCAAAAGCTTTCTCTAAGTCTACAAATGCTAGAAACGTAGGTTTGCCTTTTCTTAATCTTTCTTCTACAATAAGTCGTAAGGTCAGTATTGCCTCACGTGTTCCAACATTTCGACGGAATCCAAACTGATCCTCCCCGAGGTCTGCATCTACCAGTTTTTCCATTCGTCTGTAAAGAATTCGCGTTAGTATTTTGCAGCCGTGGCTTATTAAACTGTTAGTTCGGTAATTTTCACATCTGTCAGCACCTGCTTTCTTTGGGATTGGAATTATTATATTCTTCTTGAAGTCTGAGGGTATTTCGCCTGTCTCATACATCTTGCTCACCAGCTGGTAGAGTTTTGTCATGACTGGCTCTCCCAAGGCCGTCAGTAGTTCTAATGGAATGTTGTCTACTCCGGGGACCTTGTTTCGACTCAGGTCTTTCAGTGCTCTGTCAAACTCTTTACGCAGTATCGTATCTCCCATTTCGTCTTCATCTACATCCTCTTCTATTTCCATAATATTGTCCTCAAGTACATCGCCCTTGTATAAACCTTCTATATACTCCTTCCACCTTTCTACCTTCCCTTCTTTGGTTAGTACTGGGCTGCCATCTGAGCTCTTGATATTCATACAAGTGGTTGTCTTCTCTCCAAAGGTCTCTTTAATTTTCCTGTAGGCAGTATCTATCTTACCCCTAGTGAGATAAGCTTCTACATCCTTACATTTGTCCTCTAGCCATCCCTGTTTAGCCATTTTGCACTTCCTGTCGATCTCATTTTTGAGACGTTTGTATTCCTTTTTGCCTGCTTCATTTACTGCATTTTTATATTTTCTCCTTTCATCAATTAAATTCAATATTTCTTCTGTTACCCAAGGATTTCTAGCAGCCCTCGTCTTTGTACCTACTTTATCCTCTGCTGCCTTCACTACTACATCCCTCAGAGCTAGCCATTCTTCTTCTACTGTATTTCTTTCCCCTATTCCTGTCAATTGTTCCCTTATGCTCTCTCTGAAACTCTGTACAACCTCTGGTTCTTTCAGTTTATCCAGGTCCCATCTCCTTAATTTCCCACATTTTTGCAGTTTCTTCAGTTTTAATCTACAGGTCATAACCAATAGATTGTGGTCAGAGTCCACATCTGCCCCTGGAAATGTCTTACAGCTTAAAACCTGGTTCCTAAATCTCTGTCTTACCATTATATAATCTATCTGATACCTTTTAGTATCTCCAGGGTTCTTCCACGTATACAACCTTCTTTCATGATTCTTAAACCAAGTGTTAGCTATGATTAAGTTGTGCTCTGTGCAAAATTCTACTAGGCGGCTTCCTCTTTCATTTCTTAGCCCCAATCCATATTCACCTACTATGTTTCCTTCTCTCCCTTTTCCTACACTCGAATTCCAGTCACCCACGACTATTAAATTTTCATCTCCCTTCACTATCTGAATAATTTCTTTTATTTCATCGTACATTTCTTCAATTTCTTCATCATCTGCAGAGCTAGTTGGCATATAAACTTGTACTACTGTAGTAGGTGTGGGCTTCGTATCTATCTTGGCCACAATAATGCGTTCACTATGCTGTTTGTAGTAGCTTACCCGCATTCCTATTTTCCTATTCATTATTAAACCGACTCCTGCATTACCCCTATTTGATTTTGTGTTTATAACCCTGTAGTCACCTGACCAGAAGTCTTGTTCCTCCTGCCACCGAACTTCACTAATTCCCACTATATCTAACTTTAACCTATCCATTTCCCTTTTTAAATTTTCTAACCTACCTGCCCGATTAAGGGATCTGACATTCCACGCTCCGATCCGTAGAACGCCAGTTTTCTTTCTCCTGATAACGACATCCTCCTGAGTAGTCCCCGCCCGGAGATCCGAATGGGGGACTATTTTACCTCCGGAATATTTTACCCAAGAGGATGCCATCATCATTTAATCATACAGTAAAGCTGCATGTCCTCGGGAAAAATTACGGCTGTAGTTTCCCCTTGCTTTCAGCCGTTCGCAGTACCAGCACAGCAAGGCCGTTTTGGTTAATGTTGCAAGGCCAGATCAGTCAATCATCCAGACTGTTGCCCCTGCAACTACTGAAAAGGCTGCTGCCCCTCTTCAGGAACCACACGTTTGTCTGGCCTCTCAACAGATACCCCTCCGTTGTGGTTGCACCTACGGTACGGCCATCTGTATCGCTGAGGCACGCAAGCCTCCCCACCAACGGCAAGGTCCATGGTTCATGGGGGGAGGCTGCTATTGGTATTAGCATGTATTTACCTGACCAGAAATCCTTGCGTGCTTTCCATTTAATTTTACTGACCACCACTATATCTAGAATGAGCTTCTCGAATTTCTTTTTTCTGATTTTCTAGCTTCGCTACCATATTCAGGCTTCAGACATTCCTCGCAATGACTCGAAGAACGTTATCCTTTCGTAGGTTATTCTATCTTTTCTTGAGATCACCTTCCCCTTGGCAGTCTCCTCACGAGGTCGGAATGGGACGCTATTCCGGAAACTTTTGCCAAATGAGACGACATCATCAGACTTTCTCAGTTGCGCTGTCCTGTGGATACACGTTATTTGTCTTTAATTCAGTGGTTTCTATTGCCTTCTGCATTCTCATGGCGCCGATCATTGCTCATTCTTCATCCTTTTGGGGCAGTATCACACCCCAAGGAGAAGAACGTGATCTAAATCTCTGTGCGCTCTTCCGTCCGCTTTGACGAGGCCGGTGGCTAAATCAGGGTGACTTCTTATGCTTTAAGTCTTCGGCCGGTATTGCTGATTATTACTCAAAATTTAGACGCTGGCCAGATTTCAACGCCGGACTGATGTTCTGATTATTAGTCGAGCCATGGGAAACTGCAAGGTGGTGTGGCAGTCAGTAAATCCGTTTTCTCGACATATGACTCGCAGTATTCCATACGATGGTGAAGATCTAATAGGCTTTGGTGCGAGAGCCAGTTTTTGGTGTAATTTACGACAGTTTGCCCCACAGTGTATACACATTTACTGAGATGTGGACGCTGAAACAGAGTTTAATACTTCTGAGATCAAATTAGGACTGCATGGAACTGTTTCAGACATAAAAGTGTTACGTTTATAGTGATTCAGTGAGGTGAAATGATTGTAAGATTGAAGCTTAATTACGAATTTCTTGACAAATTTTGGTAATATAACTTTTCTGCTGCCAAGCAATAGTACTTATTATTATTATTGGTTTCTGTTAAACACTCATCATAGTAGTCTGCAGTGGTGTTTTGCTAGCTCTCACCTAAATTTATCGAACAATCATTCTACATTTCTATCATGTGAACACCTTAGGCAGCTTTGAATAACAAGCTGTAGGACTTTAGTGTTTTGTCACCCCTTGACATTAAGTAAACAACAATAGTTCGTAGTGACTATATCTATGGCTTCAGCGACCACCTGGAAATTTCATTTGGGGCTGGAATGGGAGGAAACCCTAATATCTGCTACGATTCTAAATGCTCTGTGCGCGAGCTTCACAGAGAATGTGTGTAGTTCCGTAAGCAAGTCACAAATCTAGGAGACAAGAGGAACTACAAAAGACAAAGTTACCAAAAACTTAAATGAAAATTACCGTTGTTATACTCTAACACAGAATTATATGCTAGCGCAGACTCTAGACAACATACCATAATTTCTCCGATAGCTCACTCTAGGCATATGGCGCTTTCAGACTGCTTGCAAAATAAACTACAAACGATTTGAATGAAAAATTAAGGAATCTTCGTTCCAGGAAAAGTAAATTTAATAGAGAAGCAGTACCTAAGCTACAGATCGTAGTCCAATAATAAATAAATCAGGTGAAGGATACCTTAACAGCAAATGTAATGCTACTGAAAATTTCCGAAGTGTACAAGGTGGAACTAATGAAGCTCGATAGGGTAGGATAGAGAGTCGTGTTACAGAGCGGTGTTGGAGCTAAATGGCTAATCTGTCGCTTATATACTACAGGTATCGTTTAACCAATATGAGGAAGAAGCGATACACATACTGAATCATACGAAGTGGGAGGAAAAGTAGACCAATGATAATTTTGGCCTTTCATGCTCCTGAGTGTAACATGAAGATGCATCTTACAGTCGAATAGATAGCCTTCATGCAAATAGGTTGGACTACAGGTAAGCGAAACAATAACTGTGATTAAGGCTAGTAGAGACTGCCTATCCATCAAAATTATACACCACGTAATGAAAAGAGATAAATGTATGAATTTGAGCAACCACAGAAAATCTAAATCTTATGGGAGAGGGTTGGAGACTAGTGAGGGAGGGAATTTTAACCAACCCTCACATATGTGGGTCCACCGCTCTACCATGCTCCATGGCTGAAGATGAATAAGAAGAAATGTTCCTGGGGGAAAAAGGTGAGGAAAGAAAGGTACTCTAAACGCATATTGCACAGTGGAACATATGACAAATCACATAATTTTTAAATGACACGAGGGGGAAAACTGTACGATGAAACATACAATATTTGAAATGAGGGATTTATTTATAATTAATATGTGTAGAGCAGAACATGATGTGAGATAGGAATACGTGCATGATTGTACAGTCAGTAACATGACAAAAGATAAGGAAAAATAGTTAAATATTTTAAACGTAGCTGCACGACAGCAACAGTTCCACGTAATAAAATTATAAACAGCCGACCAGTTGCAATGGATAAAGAATTCTTTACCTAGGTTTCGACAAATATAAATTTGTCTTCTTCAGAAGGTGGAAATTTTGCATAAGTAATAACTAATGTACCATCGCCGTTGTACAAATGTCGCCATAGATCCATAAGTCAAAAATGAAATATAGCCCTAGAATTAGGGTTTGTCACGTAAATAAAATAGTGCATGGATCGTGCAAAGCTCACAACTTAGCCTTCTACAGTAATGATAAAGGTTACGCAATACGTGATCAACAGTCCCATTGTAAGAAGAGAAAGTATTTAGAAATACACTCCTGGAAATTGAAATAAGAACACCGTGAATTCATAGTCCCAGGAAGGGGAAAGTTTATTGACACATTCCTGGGGTCAGATACATCACATGATCACACTGACAGAACCATAGGCACATAGACACAGGCAACAGAGCATGCACAATGTCGGCACTAGTACAGTGTATATACACCTTTCGCAGCAATGCAGGCTGCTATTCTCCCATGGAGACGATGGTAGAGATGCTGGATGTAGTCCTGTGGAACGGCTTGCCATGCCATTTCCACCTGGCGCCTCAGTTGGACCAGCGTTCGTGCTGGACGTGCAGACCGCGTGAGACGACGCTTCATCCAGTCCCAAACATGCTCAATGGGGGACAGATCCGGAGATCTTGCTGGCCAGGATAGTTGACTTACACCTTCTAGAGCACGTTGTCCTGTTGGAACAGCAAGTTCCCTTGCCGGTCTAGGAATGGTAGAACGATGGGTTCGATGACGGTTTGGATGTACCGTGCACTATTCAGTGTCCCCTCGACGATCACCAGAGGTGTACGGTCAGTGTAGGAGATCGCTCCCCACACCATGATGCCGGGTGTTGGCCCTGTGTGCCTCGGTCGTATGCAGTCCTGATTGTGGTGCTCACCTGCACGGCGCCAAAACACGCATACGACCATCATTGGCACCAAGGCAGAAGCAACTCTCATCGCTGAAGACGACACGTCTCCATTTGTCCCTCCATTCACGCCTGTCGCGACACCACTGGAGGCGGGCTGCACGATGTTGGGGCGTGAGCGGAAGACGGCCTAACGGTGTGCGGGACCGTAGCCCAGCTTCATGGAGACGGTTGCGAATGGTTCTCGCGGACACCCCAGGAGCAACAGTGTCCCTAATTTGCTGGGAAGTGGCGGTGCGGTCCCCTACGGTACTGCGTAGGATCCTACGGTCTTGGCGTGCATCCGTGTTTCGCTGCGGTCCGGTCCCAGGTCGACGGGCACGTGCACCTTCCGCCGACCACTGGCGACAACATCGATGTATTGTGGAGACCTCACGCCCCACGTGTTGAGCAATTCGGCGGTACGTCCACCCGGCCTCCCGCATGCCCACTATACGCCCTCGCTCAAAGTCCGTCAACTACACATACGGTTCACGTCCACGCTGTCGCGGCATGCTACCAGTGTTAAAGACTGCGATGGGGCTCCGTATGCCACGGCAAACTGGCTGACACTGACGGCGGCGGTGTACAAATGCTGCGCAGCTAGCGCCATTCGACGGCCAACACCGCGGTTCCTGTTGTGTCCGCTGTGCCGTGCGTGTGATCATTGCTTGTACAGCCCTCTCGCAGTGTCCGGAGCAAGTATGGTGGGTCTGACACACCAGTGTCAATGTGTTCTTTTTTCCATTTCCAGGAGTGTAACATAGTTTGCAAACTCCCGTTTAGCCTATAGTACTTTAGTTATAGGCCATATGCCATACACGATACACAAACTGCCTTAATGAGAAAATCTTGTCCATAGAAATGAAGGTCGTAGAAAATGATTATATACCCCATCTGTCTTTTATTCATGTCGAATTTGCACTTTTATTCAGTGACCTCAGTCTGACTGGTTTGATGCAGGCCGTCAAGATTTCGTTTCCTGGGTCAGTTTCAATACATCAGAAAAGCATGAAGCTTAACCAGCTCAATAATACAGTGTGCACTTTCTAATCACTGGCATTTCCTACAATTCTTCATGTAATTTCACACAAATTCTACCATCATGTTAACAAATATAATTAGTGCCTGCGGTTTCCAAATGTCAAGTGTTTTACTTGTTCTGCGGAAAATTTGGATCCTAATCTTATGTGGTAAATAAATTTTCAGCTCCCTAGTTCAAACACATCGATTTTATGTCTTTCCGGCTTTCAAAAATTGCGTGATTAACTATGATACAATGATGTGTTTCATATATTTTCAGAAATTTGTTTCTCAAACTAAGGAATACATAAATTTGCAGACTTGTTTTGGCGACTAATGCTCTCTTTCTCTTTGCTTATTATTCCCGGAATCGTCTCTCATGTGTAATTCTGCTCCCAAGATTGATTATCTCTTTGCATGATCGTTAGACGTAACCAATTTTTGGAATTTAATTTGGTCGCTGATATCAATTCTACTACTCTTTAGTGCCTTCCTCATTTTACTCTTATGGTATATTCTGAGTTCAGCAGTCGGATCGCTCAATTCAACAGGTTCAGTAACTGCACTTCACTTTCAGAAAGGGTGGCAATGTGTCCAGTTGAATTAATCATTTATATATTTTCTCTCTGAGTAGTAAACGGTGCCTGAATATTTCTTTTCTTCGTTTCATCGTCTTTTCAGTTTACTGGTTGAACAGTCGAGGTGGTATATAGTCTAGATGCCATTTTAGATCGTCAGCGCTTTCACTCCTAATGTTCTGATTTAGTTCTCGTACATAACTTCAGATTACGTATTGCGTATTCCTTTCTTCTTAAAATTCACTCATCTTACACCACTTTAAAACGCCGAACTCTACTTCTAAAGCTACAAACCATAAGAAAGTGAGTTTCATATTTTTAAAAACTTCCCTTCTTTATCAAACAAAGTATCAAAATATATGTAAACGTAGGCTTCCGCGGCCGTTGTCACAGTCAATAAAATTCTTCTGGGTTTGAAACCGCATTGTCAGTTATAAAATTCCGACGTTCCGGCGACTATTGTAAGTGGCCTTCCTCAGGGTGCAGTTAGCAGTACACCCTGAGGAAGAAGTCTTGTAACAGTCGCTGAAACCTCGGAATTTTATAGCTGACAATGCGGCCTCAAACCCAGAAGAGTTTTATTGGAAATATATGTACTTTTAGGAGGATGTAAACAAAAAACTCTGCTGAGATCCGAATCAAGTAAGTGTGTCAGATGTGCACAGAGAACGTTAATTGCAACTTTCACTGAAGAAATGGAGGGGTACACTGTTAAAGAGGAAATTAAAACACACAGAAAGATTATGTAGGGTTTTAGATTAATAAAGGGGTGGATATGAGAATCTTATTCGGTATATAAACATGTATGGTGTTAGAGGTTTAAGTGCAGATACCTTTATTCACGACTGGGGAGAATCCGAGAATCCACTGAACAACATTGTATTTGTATTCGCTTCATTTGAACAGCAATAATTATAATTTTTAGTTTAGTATGTTTTTAGGTTTATTATTACCTCTAAGTACGTGCGGCGAGAGCAAGCCATTAATACTTATTTTCCCCTGCGTTGGAGGTCAGGTACTGAAGTGTGGACACATGGATGCAGTATGGTTAGCCTATACCAACAGGTATAATGCACTTAGTGGTGCAGTTATGACCAAATAGAAAACAACAGGTAGTAAATTATCGGATTTATTCGCTGTAAGATTGTCAGATGCACAGAAAATTATTGAGGTGCCAATGATCGCAATAGCTGTAGTGTACTCCTAACACCGTGAGTGGAATACATATAGTAATCAGTAGAAGGATGGAAGACATGGTCACACTTGTTTGGAAATTAATCATACAGGTTATGTAATACTTTTTCAAAAAGTCTTTATAAGTGTCACTGAGACACGATAATAATGAGTAGTCGCTTACCCATATTACCTAGATCACCTCAAGATTCTGTATTTCACTCAGCGACGTAATGTGCATACCGCTAAACTATGTGCCAGATTAAATGTTTATCTTTCAAAGTAAACATTTTTTTATCCAGAGTTAATTTACTGTTCAACATTTTGGTAATGATTCACCTTAAACCCATCCGCTTTTTCTTATTTAACGTGTTTTTTATTCTGTATATACGATAGTGCTTTCTAGGCATACAGGTATATGCCATCTTAGACCCATATCCTTCCCCTCTTTAATTTAGGTTGTTTTTTGTTCTGCCTGTAACATAGTGGTTGTTAGGCAAACATACACTGCGTAGTGAGGTTTCGTTTATTCATTATTGTACTGGGTACTTAATAACACTCCGTCCCTCTCTAGTATATTTATTCATATTTTATCACTACGACCACTTCTCTTAGCATGATGCTTCAGAAGTTATAATGTACGACCTCTTCTCTCAATTCTCTTTCTCCAATTTGCAATTTTCGTTTAATATTTGCAGTTTTTCGGTCACAATGTGTCCCTTTAGAGTATTCGTTCATGTTAGGGGTCAACTTAATACGTCAAGCATTGGTCCTCTTATAGATTGATAATATTTCTTTGAAGCGTTTTTGCTTTGACACTAATGCTTGTTACAGTTGCGTATTCAGGCACAAGTGCTTCTCCTGTGTGTATGCACATGTCCAAAGAGTTTGCTGCTGTTTACCTGAACACGTTATATGCCTTACGACTTTGATGGAACCTTTTCTTTCCCCCTTACTTCTCCATCTCCTCAGCTTCTTAGTTAATATGTTAACTCTATTGATACAAATGTACTTGTGAAGTCACTCACGCTACTCATCGCAACCACGTGCCCATAGGACGCGCTGGAGCGCCACCTGCCAGAGGCGAACTACGGCCAGTGCCTCTACTGTTCAGCCAGTCGGCGCACGTCACTAACTCTGCACCTGGCGTACTTACGCTCTATAGGATCTGATGCACGTTTTCTATTTCACTGTCATATAGGTACAAATGAAGGGCTTATTTCAATAGCGATACAAGTCCATTTTTGTTCATTGTGTGAACAGAGTCCTAAAGTTATATGAGCGCTGCAAAATCGGCAGTTGAGATACGAGAAATATTCAAGCACATGGCTTCTTGCTAGTTATGAACCTTTCTTTCTGTTCGTTTGGATCATTAACTGCCAAAGCATTATAGGAAGAAAAGTGGAGGGTATGGACTTGTATCACTATTGAAATAAGCCCGTCAAATTTTCACGTAGCGCACTACACTTTGTCAAATGCTTGGTATTTTAAAGATTTTTAAGACTAGGCACTACAGTAGAGTGCTACTACTTTTAAATCAGTAAGTGGATGACACGCCCATGTACTGCACACAGTCAACGATTCCTACATCTGGTACAGATAACATGTGTTTTTACGTGAATGTGCTTCACTAAAATTATTTATAGACACTTTCTGTACTTACGCTTATTGTAATAATACCATCTCTGTCTTAAACAAAATATGGTAAAATTTGTTGACTGATACAATAATTTAAAACTGGCGATACCATGGAAAAGGTTTAATAAAACAGTGTTTAGAAACTGGTTGGCTGTGATTTCAGTCAACTGAAACTCTTGCATGCGCGTTACTGAAAGCAGTCGCACTGAAAATCTTTAACGATTATATCGTGACGTTACTCTAAACCAGTACCTAGTCTTTCTTGGTCTATGATCTCACTTCAGTTTCAATTCCGGCCGCGAAGAGAAAAATCTCTTACGCCCTACCCATCTGTGAAAGATAACAATTTTGTTGCCGTGTAGCTTTAAAATTAGATCTTTGTATGTTGTTTTTCGAGGTTGGAGACGAGATATCAGACCAAGATTTCTTTCGAATAAATGAACTCGCACAGCATTCACACTCATGTTGTCTGACGCTTAGTGGGATATAGGTCCGGTGTACTTGATATTATGTGACAGTTTTGTACTTTTTTATATTTTAGTTTTTTTTTCGTTCATGCTTTTCGTCACGTTCAGGCATTTGCGTCTACACTTTCCCCAACCACAGAGGTCCCATCCGCTACCTTTGTGCAGCTACACATAGGCTTAAGTTCTTTACTCGCTTTCCCCAATCCTGGCATGTAGTCCTACTACTCTAAGCATGTTTTTATTACAGTTGGTACTGTGTTGATGCGAGGTGCGGTCTTATTTGTGTATATTGTTATTCCTGTTGTGTTCATCATCTTAAGCCTAATGAACCTTTTATACTGGGATGATTTTCCTCTGTAAACACAAGTCTATGCATGTGTACCGATCCAACAGTTTGCATCATTCTCTCACCAAACCGCACCTTTCATCTTATTGCTGCATTTATAGACATATTTTATATACCGTTTTTGTGTATTTCCATATTATATTTGTTTTATCTTTTGTACCCTGTCACAATATTTTTAGGCATTATTTCCCATTTCCCAAACTTGTATGTTACTTTATTATTCTTATACTTGTAGTTCTACTTTGTATAAATCCTGTGAACTAGACTTATGTAAGCGGATGGATCAGTGAAGCTCCGGTTCCCCACCACATTGGCTCGTAAGTCAATCGCTTCTGCCGCCGCGGTCTCGTTGCCTTTGGCCGTCTGCACCTGTCACTTCCGTGTTCCTCTGTCCAGGTGGGCGCTGTGGTTGCAGGTCCCACGCTTCAGTTTAGTTACTTATTTATTTACAGCTGTGTGCCTTTCATTCCTGTCAGGAACTCTTCCAAAAGTTAGCATTTTTTTCAGTCTCATGCATTTGTTTGACACGGCTGTAATACCCAGTGACTGCCTGGCCCAGGCGCCTCACATTTGTATTTTTATAATACGGTTGTAGGTGAAGGAGGAGAAGAAAATGTTACAGGAGAATATGGGATTCATGTTAGGTATGAGGGAGGAGAAAGACAAATTGAGTTCTGCAGTATATAGTTCTGATAGCGATAGCGAATACTTTGCTCCAGAATCATTTGGAAAAGACCGGTAGAAACGGGAAGTTTTCAGTAGGATTAAAATATGGTCAGGCAGGGATTCCGAAATCAGACACTGGATGGTACAGCGGATATACACTCAGATCACTATTTAAAAATGGTTCAAATGGCTCTGAGGACTATTGGACTTAACTTCTGAGGTCATCAGTCCCCTAGAACTCAGAACTACTTAAACCTAACTAACCTAAGGACATCACAAACATCCATGCCCGAGGAAGGATTCGAACCGGCGACCGTAGCGGTCGCGCGGTTCCAGACTGTAGTGCCTAGCACCGCTCGGCCACAACGGCCGGCGATCACTATTTAGCATTGACGAAGAGTATGCTGACGGTTAAGAGAGTGTTCAGGAAGAATCAAACGCAAAGATGTGGGATTCGGAAGTCCTAAGACTTGAAGAAGTGCGCTCAAAGATATTTAAAACTATAGATACAGCAATAGCAGCAAGGAATAGCTCAGTAGGCGGTTCACGTTGAGAGGAATCGGCATCTCTATAAAGGACAATGACGGAAATTAGACGAAAAAAAGGAAGTTGCAAAGAAGGTAACTGCGAAGAAAGCATGGATAACAAACTGCTGAGGTCATCGGTTCCTAAGCTTACACACTACTCAATCTAACTAATACGTTAAACACAATAAACGCACCCATGCCCGAGGGAGGACTCGAATCTCCGACGGGGGGAGCCGTGCGAACCGTGACAAGGCGCCCAGACCATAATACTACTCCGCGCAGCATACCATGAATAACAAAAGAAATACGTCAGATGGTCGATGAAAGAACGAAGTACAAAAGTTCTCATGAAAATTTGGGCATTAAGGTATACAAGAACGTTGGAAGTGAAACAAAGTGGAGGTGCAAGAAACCTAAGAAGAAATGCCTGTCTGAAAAATGTCAGGAATTCTCAAAAGAAATGACTGTCGGAAGAACTGACTCAGCACAGAGATGAAGGCAAAGCAACCTTCAGTGGCAATGAAAGCAAGCGTTGTAACGTTAAGAGTGCTATGGGAATAGTACTATTAAAAGCAGAGGAGAGAGCGGATTGATGGAAAAACTACATTGGAGCCTTCTAAGAGAAGGAAGACCTGTCAGACGTAACTGAGGAAGAATCAGGGGTCGACAGCGAACAGATACTGGATCCAGTATTAGAATCAGAATTTAAAAGAGTATCGCAAGACTTAAGATCAAATAAGACAGAAGAGACATATAACACTACATGAGCAATTCTAAAATCGCTGGGCGAAGTACTATCCTAAAGACTATTTGTGTTGGTACACTAAATGTATGAGACTGGCTATGTGCCATCTGACTTACGGAAAAATACGATGCACACAATTTTGAAGACGTCAAGAGTTGAAAAGTAAGAGGATTACCACAGAATTAGCTTAACAGCTCATGCATCCAAGTTGCAGGCAAGAAAATTATGCAGAAGAATGGAAAAGGAAATGGAGGATGTGTCTTAAAATTCAATGAGAAATGATATAGGTGACATTGCTACCCTCAGTGAAAGCGGAGAAGAAACACTGGATCTGCTAAATGGGAGAAACAGTCTAATGAGTACAAAATGTGGATTGAGAGCTTATGGAGATAGGATGAAAGTAGTGAGAAGAAGCAGAAATGAGAACAGCGAGGAACCAAACTTCAGGATTCGTGATCACGAAGTAGATGATGTTATTGTGAAATTGTGCTACCTAGGCCGGAAAATCACCATTGACGATCGGAAGAAGGAGGAGTTCAAAAGTGCAGTAGCACTTGCAGGAAGAGAATTCCTCTCCATAAGAACTCTCCTGGTTTCAAACATGTGCCTTAATTTTAGGAAGAAATTTCAGAGGGTTTACGTTTGGAACACAGCATGGCATAGTAGTAGTGAAACATGGAATGTTGGAAAACCAGAACAGAAGAGAATCGAAGCTTTTGAGGTATGGTGCTGCAGATGAATGTTGAAAATTTGGTGGACTGATAAGGTAAGGGATGACGAGGTTCTGTGCAGAATCGGCGAGGAAAGGAATAAATTGGAAGCACTGACAAAAAGAAGGGATGCCAGCCGGTGTAGCCCGGCGGTTCTAGGCGCTGCAGCCTGAAACCGCGAGATCTCTAAGGTCGCAAGTTCGAATCCTGCCTCGGGCAAGTATGTGTGTGATGTCCTTAGGTTTGTTAGGTTTAAGTAGTTCTAAGTTCTAGGGGACTGATGACCTCAGAAGTTAAGTCCCATAGCGCTCAGAGCCATTTGAACCATTTGAAGAAGGGATGAAAAATATTTGAGTGTCCCAGTTTTCACAACTATAGCTTTTATTTTAGTACGTCAATCCCATATTTTTTGTATGTTAGTAGTACCTTTTCTTGTTCGCATTTGGTGGCATCTGAAGCTTTGAACTTCGAAAGCCATTGTGGAATACGTTTATAAGGATTTCTATCCACTGAAGAGGTTTTCAGTGTATACAGTATTTGAAAAACTTGAAAACCAACACGTCGATTGATGTAAATGATAATATCATATAAACTGTGCTTCATTAACTATAATGTTCTTCAGTTATTAGAGACAGTAAAACAACAGTAACGGCGGTGCCGTGTCGGAGTTTACTCCGGCAACTGGCTGGAATTTTAATGAGCAGAGCCGTGATGCTGCTGGTTGCGGCCCGGCAGGCTGGCAGCAAGGTGGTTGGCCGCTGGCAGACCGCCTGCGACTTTGAATGGGCTGCAGGCGACTCCGGCCCCGGCGGCTGGAGAATTAACGCCGCAACACGACGCGAGCCGGGTCGGGCAGTCTCCCCTTATCTAATTACCGCCAGTGTTTCTCTTTAACTCACCTAATATCATTAGCCGTTGTCTGCGGTGTTCTTTACGCGGGACGAGCACGGAATAAAGCCGCTTCTACCGTATCGTGAAACGTCGTCACCGTCTGTTGCGAAAAGCGTCAATTTGGCCGCGTAACTGACTCAGTTCCCTCGACTTCCAACACCGTAATGTGTGCAGTCGGCAGCGACCGCGCGTCGTGACTCATAATAAAAGTTTTTAATTTTGTACAACGAGGCCAGATAATGCACTGAGTTAGGAAGGTGTAAAACTACAAGAATCGTCTTTCATCCTTCATCGTTTCGTGGTATGTGGCCTTTTACCTACACTAATATAAATGAAAAATTACTATCCTTCAGGGAGCTACTGGAGTCACGTAAAATTTCAAAAATGGAAACGTATCGGCCTTCGAATGTAATTATTATCTGTGTTACCAAACAGTTGAAACAGTGCCAGGTCCCAGATATAGCTTACATATCTAACGAGTTACAGGCCCAAGAAAATTAGGATTTCTGTATATCCTGGTACATATCGGACAGAAATCAAAAATTGAAACTGCTGTCATACGATACTCACAGAAGGGTGCAAAAGGACGTGTACTGAAGACCTTACCTTCATAGATTTTCCGTCCCAAACAGAAATAACAAATTTACAATAGATCACGTATCTCCAGGTTGAAGATGTGAACAGTCTCGAAAGGAGAAAAGTTATTGGTAAATTCATTCTCGCTCTTCACACAAGAAAACATCATCAGGCATGACGTTTCAGTTTATTACTTCTTTGTTACTTACGAATACTTGTTTAGAACATTTTCCTAATAGTGTTCACACATCCCACTGAAGTTACCTGCTAAATTATGTCATTATACGACACGTAGACCGCAGATAAGACATCGGAGTGAAATATGTGAAATCTAGGTTACACGCGTTTCACGTCATACATTAACCAAAATACCTTATTTTTGAGTGTAGTAAAAAGTTTAAAGTGTTTAATGCACGCCAGGAAGTTCAGTCCATCGAAGAATCAAGGGCGGATGTGTTTCTTGTTTTCCACACTGGGTCAGTTTAACGTATGGCACCATTTCAAGCAGTACTTTGTGTGCATGAGGACAGACCAGAAGATAACCAGCGTTTGGTGGAGATATATAAATGTCAAAGCAAGTAGCCATGTGTTAAATTGCTAGACAGAGTGGTTGAAAGCAGTTTCTGATATAGTGCGTCGCGGAAACGTTATCATTTCATGGAGATGAAACAGAAAGCTACCTTTTTTTCCTTTCAGATTATTGTTTTGGAATGTAGCTGTAGTGATCCGTAGGATAATTTGAGGTTTATTTTCGGTTGGAAATTGACATTTTGGGTCTGAAGTCTCAATTTTGGACTGTTTTGGAATTTCATAATTTTGTGGTCAACTTGGTGAAGCTCACGAATGCGCAGTCGTGAGAATAACTACATATATCTTCTTAAGGGGTGCATTTTATTCATGTTTAATGATAATGAACCAACACAGATAGTAGTGTCGGTAGGTTCATAATTTCTCTGTGTGTTAATGAACTATTCTTATTCTTTCCATTTAATGTTGAAAAAATTTGCATTACATTTGTTGTCATTCGTCTGTAAGAAAGAACATGGATAATCGTCTGATATATTCACAAGAATTCGCAGCACATAACATTTAAACCTCGATAAAAAGTAATCAGTACCTGTTCTGTTGCTTACAACAGAATTTATTTTTGGTTCTATAGTATAAATTTTCCGTTTGGTATAATTTGGTACCTATTTAACGTAACATACATTTTCTGCTATAACATACAATTACTTAAAATTTTCTTTTTTTTTCGTGTCACTCATTTACTCGTTGAAGTAGTCCGGGTTGAAGGGGAAGGGATAAATAAACCAGCTCTGATCTGATTCCAGGACACAAGGTCTGAAAGCTTGGCACCACCCTCTTCTAAACCCATTCTTAGAAGCAGCCTGCTGTAATAACTGAACAATCGCAATCAAAGCGGTATTCATATCCACAAGGTAAAATGTGATTGTTTTGAACGTCTTGTTGCAAAATTCCAACCAATTTTGAATAACATTAATGTAGATTATTTTTTCCTTCTAGCATCCACGAGTTTCTACTTATATCTCAGGAGCTTGACTGGTATACTTACAGAAATAGCACTCTCTAAGGGAATCATATTATTATTATACTTATTATAGTACCCAGAGACAACATTAAATACTCTTTAGCCTTTGTTAGGGTCTAATGAGATACAGCCGGGGCTTCATTTGACTCTGTATCAAAGACGTCACGAGCAATTGGTCAAAAAGAAGCGGAGTGCGCTGAATGTTAGCCTAGTGTGGAATCTACTGTTCGAGATACGATGTGTGCCGCTTAAGTTACCTTTGACGCTGTAGATGTGACATAGACTTTATGTTGGAAAAACTAATGTCAACCACGTTTAATTTTTCATCGTTCGTAGCTTGGCATACAAACTACAGTAGTATTGAAAGTTCTCCATTTAATTGATTATTAACAAGGAAATCTGAAGAAGAATTAGTCGCATGGAACTTCACAAGAGAAAACGAGCAGAAAGGGTAAAGATAAGTAGGTGATATCTCGGTATGCATTTTTGTATTCACGGTGAGCATAAAATACGTCCGTACGTCCGTCCATGACTTAGATGGATTGCTCACCGTCGCTCATAACATTAATCTCTCGGAGATGTACTATAAGTTATTCATGAGGAAAATTTATCAGTAAACTTAACGTGATGGAGAAACGTCCCTGAAATCTTGGGAAGGACACATGTCTCCGAAATGAACGTAATAGAACATTGGTATACGTGACAGGCATACGTTATACTACATGACTATTGTGGGTTATAAAGCTGTTCATTATATCTCCCTCACCAAGGTTTCGATACAATGCGTAATTCAAAAGCTCGCTTTTTCGAAACTCGTTTTTTCTCCCATCGCTTTGTAATGATACAAAAGCGTGGTGCCCTTTCGCATCACTCTTGGGTTCGGTGGCGCTTCAAACAGCCACGCGTCGAATCTCGATGCTTAGAAGTTCATGTGAGTTGTAAGGTGGCAATAAATTTCGCCACACTTCCTTTAAAATCACTGTGGACGTGTCACAAGATACGAAGGTTGTCACACCCGATCTTACCAACATTTCACCTCTCGTTTTGAAGTAAGAACCGTGACACTCAGCGCTGAAATCACGCGGGTTTCCCTATGTTGGACCGAGGAAAATATTTCAGACACGCTACTGCTCTGATGGCCTCAGGCGTTGGTATAAATGGCGCCTATTGAACCATCCATTCTCTTGGTGTGTTGATTCCCACACATTTCGTGGTCTAAAATGACAGTTCACAGTGCAGTGAGCAACAGGAAGAGGCTCTTGAAGCCCTCTGACGCTACTTAACTACCCGGATGATTCAACGCTTCTCTAAGGACATCGTGGGCCTGGAAACGCGTTACACACGATCGCACCCATCTGGAGTGCGGCGTGACAATAATGTTTACTCCGATTTTCAGGGTGGAACCACTGGGAACAATTCCAAATGGTTCAATGAATTCTGAACGTTATCCGAAGCAGCACATGGTATTTATGATTTTTGAGGCCTACAGGGCAGACATCGAGAAGGTGTGGCATTGATTCATAAAACAGCAGCGAGTCATTGTAAAACCATCAGTTCGGCAACGTCCTAGGGACTACAAAGACATCTTTGTAGGTCACTAAAATTTTCCTCTAGAGGGACTGCCCTTCACTTATTCTTGGGTGCCACTGTGACGACATCCCTTTCGACACAACTTAGCTTTCGGGTGTGGCCAGTAGGCTGTGCCAAATGGTAGCCTGTGACCCCGGGTCTGAGGTGCCAGTATGGGGATATTTTTAAAGTGCCCAGCAAGGGTACACAGGTGATACCGACGGAGTTGCCGAAAGGGGGTGTAGCTGAATTGAAGGCCTTAGAGTAATACTTTGGTGTTTTTTTCCCGCATGAGTTAATGCTGCGGCTCCACCGCCGGCGTGATCAAGCAAAAGGAAGTCGAGAAACACGAGGGTTGAAAAAGCTTGGACATCATTGCTGCTTCGGATTACGCTCAAATTTCTTCGATTACCTTTGAATGGTTCCTAGTGGTTGTATCAGTACACAAGAGCAAAAAATGAAAAAAACAGTGTTTATGCAACAATCCAAATGTGTGCCGAGGTGTCCTTAGAGAAGAGCTTAATCGGCAGTAGCGTCACAAGTTGTCGCAAATTTCGTCCTCCTCCTCATCGCACTGCGAATTGACGTCTTCGACTGCGAAATGTGTGCCAGTAAACGCCCCAAGAACTTTCATTCACGCCCTTCATATCACTCACCGTAGCCTTTTCGGGTCAGTTCTGAGCACTAGTGTGCCTGAAATGTATTCCTCTCTCACCCATTAGAGAACCGCTTTATTTTATCTCTGGGTGTCGCTGTTCTGAGGCATCGAAAGCAGGCATGAAATGTGGGTTAGACGGGATGTGTCTATCTTTTTATCGTGTGGCATGTCCATGGCGGCGTTTGCGGG
Source organism: Schistocerca gregaria (assembly GCF_023897955.1). NCBI lineage: Eukaryota > Metazoa > Arthropoda > Insecta > Orthoptera > Acrididae > Schistocerca > Schistocerca gregaria. Next base: position 801,855,961 of record NC_064922.1, on the reverse strand, counting down.
GGGGGGGGGGGGGGGGGTGAGGAGGGGGGGTTGTGGAGAAACTGGATGTCAGTGTGAAGTTAGCAACTCAACGAACAACTCAAATGAGCATCTGAGCTCTGGCCTTGCTGTTCGAAGCGGCGTCGGAACCGAGAGTTGCATCAGATCGCATCGCACTTTTGGAACGTTAGAGACGTTGCCTGTAAGCACCTTTGAAATAATTTTTAAACGTATGCGTCGCAATGGGGTTTCGAAAAAAGTGAAGATTCGTGTGGCGCAACCTAGTCTTAATAGATGTAATAATCATTCTTTCGCTTTAGGAACAACACGGTCCCTTAAATAACTTCCCACAACAAGATAATTTATTCGGTACATCGATAGCCATTTAATTAATGAATCCACATATCTTGGTTTCATTTGTCTGACATGATCTAGACCTCACGTTTGCAGCACAGAGAGAAGTCAGCCGACGCAATGTGCCTATCGTTTGCCACAGGCATGCAACGAGGTGGCGGGATGGTGGGATGGGGTGGGAGGGAGGGGGCTGGGACTCCACTTACCTCCTGGGGCTGAGCTCCGTTTCCTGGCGGCGCGGCTGTGCGCTGGCAGCTGGCACCAACATCATCTCAGACGCGACACAGCCAGCCCGCACTCCGGATATCAATATCGTGGCTGCGGTGGCGACGGCGGAGGGGGCGGTAGCTTGCTGCGTCTGCTGAATATCACATGCTGTGCCCACTCGGCAGCAGGTAGCGAAGTATAAACCAATATGTGCGGCTCGGTGGAAGAAACTAGGCTGGACGCTTGTGTCGTGTACTGAGATTCCGGCACAGCACTTGTTGCATCTATTGTGAATAGCCAAAATATTCAGTAAAACTGTAGAACGGGAAGCTTATGTAAACTTTTACTTGTCTTGAACAAGTGGTGTCTGCAGACTGGAAATATTGGGAATAAATCCATAAACATTGTAAGAATGGTTGTTCGTACGTATGCATGTTCTACAACTCCTCCTAAAAAACTGGATCTATTTCAGCCAAACGTGGTGCACATACTATTTGTTGTCTGGAAAGAAATACTGTGGGGGTAAGAACCAGGCAATATGTAATAATGTGAGGAGAGAAGAGGGATTAGAAGATACTCACAAAATCGGTGACGGAAGGGGGGGGGGGGGAAGAATTAGAGGAGATGGACAGAGAATGGGAAAGAAGATCGACAGATAGAGAGAGGAGAGAATGAGGTACGCAGAGAAAGGAAACAGGAAGAAATAGATAGGAGGGGAGGAGAAGATGGACAGGGAGAAGGGGAGGGATTGACAATTAAAGGTGGGAGAGACAACATCACAGTTACAGATAGTCTGCGTAAACCTGTGACGTTGACCACTGATGCATCGTTTATGCGGACGGTGTTAATTCCTTGATCATCAGATACGGCCTGAAGATGGTGCACTGAAGCCCCTAAACTAATAGCCATACAATAAATAACATCATGAAGGTAGCTGTAGGTATTTGATTTTCTTACATAAATGTCAACACGTTCTCTAGTAACTTTCGCTGCGAGCCAGTCCAACGATGCTCTTGTATCAGCATGTTCTCTGTGATATGTAAACTGGGGAAGATACACTAGGCGAAAGATTTTGTGAATTCTCGTTTTAACGTTGAACATCTTATACATAATGTTTTTAATTCTCACATGCTATTGCATCTAACCTCAGTTGTCTAGCTAATTATGATTTGGAGTACATGTACAGCTCAATTTAGCCACTACTTCTGACAGCAACAAACACGCCACCGCCAACCCTGTTTAGCCCATCCTTTCGGAAAAACGTTAGGTTCTTCGCAAAAATTTCGTCTGAGCTTATATCCGGTTTAGTCAGCTTTCAGTACCTATAACGATTTGAGCATCAGTGCTTTCTATTAGCGCTTGTACCTCTGGTACTTTCCCAACACAGCTGCTACAATTTACAACTGTTACACCAATGGTTCCTGTATCTACGTTCTTCCTGTGTCCTGCCAGCACCCTTTGTGACTGAAGCCCTTCTTGTGATTTCCCGAGACCCTCTAAACTAAAAAACCCTCCCAGTCCACGCCACACTGCCATGCTACCCGTGTAGCCACTTCCTGCGTATAGCGGACACCTGACCTAGTCAGCGGAACCCGAAACCCAACCTCCCTATGGCGCAAGTCGACGAATCTGCAGCCTACACAGTCTGAGCCTCTGATTCAGACCCAGCACCCATCTCTGTATCAGAGGTCCGTAATCGGTCCTGTCGACTATGCTGCAAATGGTCAGCTCTACTTTCATCATGCAAGCAAGACTGGCAACCTTTACCACTTCTGTTAGCCACTCGAAAAGAGTGAGAATCTCTTCTGATCCTAAGTGACACACGTCATTGGTATCGACGTGAGCCACCACCTGAAGTTGGCTGCACGCTGTGCTCTTCATGACATCCGGGAGGACTCTTTGCACATCTGGAGTGGCTCTACCGGTATGCAGATGGAGTGCACATTGGATTTCTTACCCTCCTTGTCCGCCAAGTCACTAAGAGGCCCCACAGAGCGCCGAACGTTGGAGCTCCCAACTACCAATAATCCCATTCTCTGCGATTGCCCGGATCTTGCAGGCTGCGTGGTTTCCTCTGAAACCAGACAGACGACAGCATGTGGCTCAGCGACAGTGTCAGCCACAGACAGCACCTGGAACCTGTTTGTCAGATAATCGGGGAGGCCTAACGTGAGGTCGCCTGGGAAGTCCTTCGCCACCTTCTTCGCCCTGGGGCGACCTCCCACTCGACCACAGGTGCGGGGTGAGCCTTAATGCTTGTAGTAAGTGGGTTGGCCGCCGTTGAGGACCGATCGGAGGACTCTGACGTGCTGGACGTCCGTTGGATCACTGCGGCCGGCCCACAACAGTGGTGCCCATCCACTGCAGCCTCAAGCTGTGTAACCGAAGCCATCACAGTCTGAACAACAACCGCAGTCCCTGTCCATTCTAAAGGCCGTGGAAAACTAAACTTTGCAAAACGGACTATCGGCACGTGCTGCGCATCTCTACTGTACACCCTGACGAAAACGCACGAACTGTATCTATTAATACGCAGATACTCAAAAATCTATCAACCGAAGCACTCAGGTGAAATTAAATAATTTTCCCCTGATTAAGAACTTTTAATATGTCACAAAATCGGTTTACTTTCCGACGCAAACGAAAACGCGACAACTGTGGCTGTCAGACATTAAATTTACACGCAGAAACACAAGAAACTGAACTATTAAAGCACACAGATGATATAATAAAATTCGCTCCTGGTTAGGAACTCGTAAATGACAAAAGTCGTTTACTTCCCTGTTGCTGCGTCTGTCTCGGTCGGCTACTGCTGCCTTGCTGACTGCCTGACTAACGCCAACAAGCGGTCACTCTAGTTTTCAAAACAAGCAAACAATCGACTATCGACTGTCGCTGCGGAAATCTACTGTAGCCCCTGACGGAAACTCAGCAACTGTGTCTAGTAATAAGCAAATATACGATAGACAACCTAACTATCGAAGCATTTATTCTTTCCAGTCAATGAAGGCGCCCCATCTATCTGTTATAGCAACAGTGGAAAGTTGTTGCCTTCCGAAAATTTCCGTACTGCATTAAATATGAAGCAGTAGTGGTCTAGCAGCAGTGGACACCAGAAGATCCTGAGGAAGATCCCAGCAGAGGGGTCGAAACGTAGATCGTTTTAGGAGAAACATGAAGATTTTAACTTCAGTGACAACGGCCACGAAAGTCTGCAGACTTACATGCATTAAATATGTCTTTTCCCGTAGTACCCGCATGTTCGTGAAGTCAGAGAACCTAAAAATACCTCCTTAACCATAAAATTGGGACAGTTCGTTCTAATAAAATAAGCACAGCTCTACAGCACCGGTGGTATTAGTGATTTCATCAAATTGAAGCGAAAAATATCACACGATAGAAGGTACTGGTAAATACGGGTTTCTAAATTTTTAGAAATGTGCTCAACACGTCTATCAACAGTAACATTGTAACGGACAGGGTGCGATGGTGGAGTGGGGCGGACCAATGGTGTAGCAATTATAGGTAGCGCAGCTCAATGTAGCTGACCAGGTTCATTTTATTTTTGATTGGGTAACGTTTGCAGATCGCATTACTTAACAAGTGAGAGGAAAGCAAGGTCGTGCATGCGCTCAGCTGCAATAAGCTTAGTAGTAAAATGCGTGTTTGTTGCCTCTGTGCGTTGTGTGGCCGAGGGGTGAGGTGAATAGCTCTGACAGTCCTGGGCCTATGCTTGTAATATGTTTATCCATGTGTGGTGCCAACGCCAGACTTCGACATGTTGTATAGCGGCTCAGCTGGTGGCAGCTAGTGTGGACTATTGTGTTTGGCACAGTGTAAACAGGCGCACTTTGAATACATTGCGGAAGGGGCCATGCGGCATTTTTTGTTTGATGTAACGCTCCTTTCTTCCTGCAAAGCCCTGGTCGGTACAGTGTGATCACCTACCAGGTAATTGTTAAAGCAAAGGAGCAGTGTTACTTTACTGATGTGTTTTGTGTGTGTATATAAGTGTCTATTCTGATTTACAACCATTATTTAAGCTTTAATCTTCTATTGAATCAAAGATTAAGTCTCACCCAGATCTGCCACTGCTTTCGAAGCCACTAACGACAAGTAAAAAGATGTTTGACACATAAAGCAGCGACTACAATAACAAGCAACAGCAAGAAACAGTTGTGAGAGGGAGCAAGGAGATGATAGGTGATACACAAATAGCGCTTGACGGTTATTGTGTTTGTGTAAGTATTAGGATATCCCACCGTCATTTACAATTCCGAAGTGGTCTTACAGTGTTGTACTCCTCATTCGCGATCTGATAGTGACGTCTCACACTAATAAAAAAATGGTTCAAATGGCTCTGAGCACTATGGGACTTAATATCTGTGGTCATCAGTCCCCTAGAACTTAGAACTACTTATACCTAAGTAACCTAAGGATATCACACACATCCATGCTCGAGGCAGGATTCGAACCTGCGATCTTAGCAGTCGCGCGGTTCCGGACTGAGCGCCTAGAACCGCTAGACCACCGCGGCCGGCTCACACTAATAATGCACGGATAAGTTCCTTACAGTGAAATGTGTGACAGCAGTGTATTTGTTGCACTGTGCTAGTAATTGAACATTGAACTATTGGAGTGTCAGTGTAATTTGTTTAGCTGTTACACAATGATGGTAACTATTAAACAATTAAAGTCTCGTATTTACAAGTATCTTCTTGCAAACGAGTTGCGTACCGTAGTAACGTGTGTTGTGATTGGCTAGAGCCTGAGGTGCGTAGTAATAATTCAATATATTTATTATATTTATGATATGCACGCTAGTATTCACAATGTTTTACACTTCGTATTCATTGTTCATAGATCAGATAATAGTAACCTGTTGACCAAAACCGGTCGTCTTTAACAAAGGTTTCACAAATGCGACTTTGGCTGAGTAGATGTCTTTCTCCGAGCTGTGGATAAAAATTATTTTTAAAATATTAAGAAATATACAGCAATCGACGTGTAAATAGTAAAACAGACTAAAGTAGAAAATTATATACATTACCTACGACTGAATTATCTTTAAATATTACAAATTTTAAACATTAAAGGTACAAGACTATGAAAAGTGTAAAACAATGAACTTCGAAGTTGAAACTCCGTCCAGCAACTGAAGTTACAACGCACAGGATGTGACATCGTCAATTGGAATTTCTTCTCTTTTGGCGCTATACGGCGTGCGGTTCTGCAGTATGTTCCTAATCCAGAATATTGTACGCCGGCCTACAAGCCGATTCGCCAACGCTGTCTCTTCTAGGTGAGTGGGAATGCTGCCCATATGTACGCTCCGTTGAGGATGGTGCACTGAAGCCCCGAAACTGATAGCTATACAATAAATGACATCGTGAAGAGGCCTCCAATTAAAAAAAAATGGGCTGTCACCAAAACTGTTCTCGTGATTTAATCAGTTGCCAGGCTTTTGTATGTGGTGTGTAAGAATTTCAATTTCTTCCAGCGTTATCAGGAGGCTGCCCTTATATTCATTCTGCAGCACTGCCAAAATTCCTGTAGACAGAATCTAAAATGCGCTATCTCTACAAGCACATGTGCAAGGATGTATTCGGCCCCGAATTAATTTTTGTGGATGACATCGCGCTTCCGCAACGAATAGCGCAGACACAGGAGCTCTTGGAACGAGACGATATCGGCGAACGGTCTGGTCTTCCCGTTACCCCGACTTAAATCCCATCGAGCATGTGTGGGATTCATCAGGTAGAGCTACTGCAGTGCGTACATACACACCAATGGCAATCGATCTGTTGTCAAACGCCCTGTTGGTTTACTGGTAAACCCTACGATAATAGCTCCTTATCACCCTAGCAAGCAGCATGGGGGCACGTTGCAGAGTATGCGCTGACGTCCGTGTTAAGACCCATGCCTTTGATCACATACCTCATTAAGAACCATGCCCAGGGGACCATCATAAGTATCGGTGACTTCATTGTAATTATTATTATTATTTTTTATTTTAAAAAGTTGCATTCCTCTTCGTCTCGTTGCATACTGTAAAAATTTACGTTCTGTGATTTACTGCAGCACTTCCTTCTATACATGTTGCAAGTTTCATCTATCTATGTTACTTGGCCGTGACACATAATGCGACAGTTTCTTCCGCCGTTACGTTTTGCGCACCAGTATATACACAAGACCTTCACGCGTTGACCGGAGGCCACTGAACGGGAATAATATTCAAACCGTAAATTTTATGGAGGCAACTGAATTTACTTGTGGCACATCCTGTATGTTTGAAAATCGGCCCCTTTTCACAATGATATAGTGATATTATCATCCAATTAGTGTTCTCTATTCATAAATACACATAGTGCAGTATTGTACTATCTCATGGAAAGTGGTTGTGGGAAGTCCTCGAGAAAACGTAATGAGACTACTAGAGTTCAGGGAGCGCTTATGAATAATGATGTTCTCTTGTTTTTATTTTTGTTTGTTAACATATTTGGGCTTACAATACATCATCAGGCAACACAATGTCGTAAACAGAAAGGTAATCATTAAAATGAAAGGGGCACTGCGAAGTTGAGAGTCACACAAAAACCTGTTCTATAGCGACTGCTTTTCCTAATATGTAGAGGCAGATGGATAAAATAGAAACAGTGTATTCGTATATATCACAAGTGCTATTGTCAGAGTCAAGGAAAATAACGCAAATATCAAAGCAAAGACAGCTAAAAATTCCACTGCGAAATTTCTCATCGTGTACCTTGTGCGGGAAAAAAATGTTGCTAGTTTTACTATGTAAATAACCACCAACGTCTCTTGTCGGATAGTTGTTTAATTTGAACAGGAATTCCTCATCGAAGTTCGGAGGCTAGCACTACTACATATTATTTGTATTATGAACTATTGTAAACAATCTTGTCGTTTGTTATTTTTATAGCCACTTTGTTTAAATTTCATCGTCACTTTTGCCTCACGTGGTTCCACCGAGCATGATGAAATAAATTAAATATTCTACATACATTTTTCAATATTGTAAGCGGTCCATGATTAAAGAATTTGTTTGCTAGCGCAGTCTAGCAGATGTAATTTCGATGGATTGCTCAGGCGCTGCCTGCGATATGTAAGCTAGAAGAGAATCTGAGACAAAAGAGCAGTATTGACTGCAGTAGGAACTTGTGTAACAGTAGGAGTAAGTTGTTGCTAGCGAGCAGTCATGTCTGGTGTATCGTGTTGGCTGGGCCGGTCGTGTGCAGCGATGGCGGAGCCTGAGCGTTGTAGGATAAGGTAAAAGGAGGCTCGCGCATATGTAGTATTGTTACATCAAGTCCCATGTAAATGTTTTTAAAAAATCTGTAAATAATAATCTTTCTCATAAAAAGTAACTTTTGACATTCATCTCAATTTAAAGAATTCACTAATTTCTCCACTCCTTGGCCATCCCGATTATTGAAAAGAAAAATCAGTTCTTTCCTTTTGTATAAGAAAAATCCATCGGCCAGCATTGCAGTTAGCTGCACCAGGAAAATTTCTTATAGGAGTAGATATATACGCGGTATCCGGCGATCTAATGAAGGTAAAATTTTTCAGTTTATTCATAATGATGTATCAGGGACATGACGCAGCATTGCTGACGTCAAAAATTTACCAGGTTCAATTGACTGTCAATTATTGAAAGATTATAAGTGACCCACATTTCTTTATTGAGAGATTAGTCACATTTTATTATTGATACGTTACGCAATTTTCTTGTTGGTAGGTTATACTGAATGTGAACGACATAATTATATTTTTTTTACTGTTGAGAGGTTTAGGAAGTTTTCTGTTTTGAGGTTACACTAAATGAGAATATTATTCATATTATTTTATTATGTTGGGAGGTTACGGAAATTATTTTGTGGGGAGCTTATATTATTTTATTTTGTTGTGAAGTTACATTACGTATTTTGTGGGGAGGTTACAATATCACATTGTTTCCTTTATTTTATATTAAAAGTAATGTTACACTTGGTAAACATGAAAATTCACGATCAGCAAGCAACATCAATTCCATATAAAATGTGAGACAGTGATTACAGGTCTATAACTCAGAATATGTGATACATCTGAAGGAGGTGGGTCTTCACTTCAAGAACCACGATGGTGTGGGTGCCATTACTTGAAAAGGAGAATCGCTTTTGGAGTCCACAGTAGTCTAAGACGACCTGTCCTCCCACCAGTTACATAACACTCTCTCTACAGGCTAGAGGTTGACACGACTGGGCGAAGTGTTATTAATAAAAAAATGACCTCACATCGAGAATAATAGCGTTTCTAATGCCATTTGCCCTTTCAAATTCAGGTTTTCTCGTTCTTTCCCCAAAACGTAGACCGCTGGTAGTCGACCGTAGTGCTGCAGCTGATTTCTTCTGCTCCTATCAAGAAATCACATAATCCATATTGACAACACTGTCGTAAGAGTTCTGCACGATCATGTTGGTTCTTCATACACCCACTTCGGTGGTTTGCAGGCAGACAAGCTACATGACTTTAATACGCTTTGTCTACTTCCTCACCTCCTCAGCGCACATCACGTCAGTCCCTCCCCTTGCGTCAGAAACAAATCACCTATCATGTTATCATAATCGAAACACAAGATCTCATTTATCTTGTACTCTAGCTGTGCCCATCCTCAAAAACATCGCTAACATCTTCCCTACTGCTGCTCTCTGCCGCTAGAATAAGCTAACCTGCACTGAAAAAACAACAACAAAAGAAACAGGTTGCTGAGTCACTTCCTTCTATCAGCCTCGTAACACTTCCCTTAAAAATAGAGTACGTGACCAGTTTTCCACTCTGTCAGTCTATAAAGCTAATTCCCCTATCTTCTGCCTCTTACGCCTCTTTCTATTTTCATTTCTAAGTCAGTCATAGCTCTTGTTTTTCTCCTGTTTACTGTAATTTTATTATCACGTACTTCTTCCGCCACCTCTCCTACGTCCATTGGTGTGTACGCTAATACTTTAATTACCAACATTAATACCTTATCCTTAGATATCCTCGGATTAGCGAAGCATATTAAATCACTTAATAAAGGCAAGTATTGTGGTGTAAATTATATATCAGACAAGTTCCTTTCAGAGTATAGTAGCTCCATACTTAACAATCATATACAACCAATCGCTGTTCTTTATGTTGATACTTCAAGAATGGTAATTTTCACAACTCAGGCCAATACCAGGAAAGTAAATAATAGTAATCCGCTGAATTATATATCCATATCACTAATGTTGATTTGCAGTAAGATTTTAGAACGTATCCTATGTTCTAATAAATATGAATTATCTCTAAGGAAACAATTTATTGACAACAGCCAAAACGGGTTCAGAAAATATCGTTTTTATGGAACACAACTAGCTGTTTTCTCTAACGAGGTAATGAGTCCCATAGACAGGAGTTGTCAAATTGGTTTCATGTTTTTAGATTTACAGAAGAATTTTGATAACGCTCCTCATAAAAGACTTGATATCAAATTCCATGGCTATAGAGTACCGTCTCAATTCTGCGACTTTATTCGTGATTTCCCGTCAGAAAGATCACAGTTCTTAGCAACTGACAGGAAGTCATCGAGTAAAACTGAGACAATATCAAACGTTCCCCAAGAAAGTTTTTAGGGGTAATCTGCTGTTCCTGATCTATATAAAAGATTTAGGAGACAATCGAGCAGCCTTATTAGATTGTTTGCAGATCTTATAAAGTCATCTGATATCAAAACAATCTTGAGAACGAACAATCTTGAGAACGGTCTAGACAAGATATATGTATGTAGCAGAATGTGGCAGTTGACTCTAAATATCGAAAACTGTGAAGTCATCCATGTGAGTACTAAAAGGAATCACTAACTTTCCGCTACAGAGTAAAACACACAAATCTAAAAGCTCTAAATTCAACTGAATACATTTACGAATAACTTCAGCTGGAGAGAGCATATAAATTAAGTTGTGGGAAAGCAATCGAAAGGCTGCTGTTTATTGGCAGAACACTCTGAAAAGTGCAAAAGGTCTACTGAAGAGACTGCTCACACTACGCTTGTCCGCCATTTTCTAGAGTGTAGTCTGGAATGAACGTTATAATAGCATTGACGGAGGACATCGAGAAAGTTCAAAGGAGGGTAGCTTATTTGGTGCTATCTCGAAAGAGGGGTGAGACAACAATAATTATGATACACGAACTGGGGTGTCAATCATTAAAGCAGAAACTGATTTTCGTTGAGACAGGATCGAATGAAATTTCGGTCCCGAACTTTGTCCTCATAGTGTCAAAATATTTTGTTGGCGCCCACGTACATCAGTAGGAATAATCGACACAATAAAAGAAGGTTCAGATCTCGCACGGAAAGATTTAAGTGTTCGGTTTTCCCGAGTGCTGTTCGAGAATGGAACGGTAGAGTAACAGCTTGAAAGTGGTTCGATGTACCCTCTTCCAGGCACTTCATTGTGAATTGAAGAGTAATAATGCATATGTAGCTGTAGATTACTTCTGTTATTTGTCTTTGTTGTATTTCCCATGAACGAACGTAAACTGTGTTCTGTTTGGGCTACAGTAATTTTTACATTTCGGATTCTATATCAGAAAATTTTAAACATAATCATAGTTATGAAAATAATCGTATCGATATACTTTTGGTTTTTGTATGTTGTTGTCTTGAATACCCTATTATGGCTGCCAGTGGTGTAGATTTTTGGCGTCCTGTCTTAGCAGTCAGTTGCCAGGGAACACCATCTTGTTGTAGTCTACACTTCGCAACCCTCTGCGAAAGTACCCAGGACCATTTAGTGCCTTATTAACGCTGCTCTTTCTGTTATCAAATGTTGAACTCTAATTAAATGTATCTCTTATAATTAATAGTCCTAATTTTATAGTTTAAGTATTCTCCTTTTAGTATTGCTAAATTACTAATTTTCAGAACTTAAAGATGTTAGCTTTGTGACTAAATCCTTAAGTTCGTAAATGGAAATTATGGGAATTTTTTAACATCTTCTGTTGTTATCATATGGTAAATCGGTATATCATGGATAAGCCAGCAGCGGTGCTTAGAATTTGAGTTCTTCGGCATGTGGCGAGAACATGCTTTGCCTGGATGAGCTGGTTCAATCCCGCGACCGGCCATCCTGATTTAGGTTTCCCGTGATTTCCCTAAGTCGATCCAGGCAAATGCCGGGATGGTTCCTCTGAAAGGGCACGGCCGACTTCCTTCCCCGTCCTTCCCTGATCCTACGAGACCGAAGACCTCGCAGTTGGGTCTCTTCCCACAAACAACCCTTCCCCCCCTGGATGAGCGGTCCGGAGCGCCACGCAAGCACGGAAGTAAAGTGTGGGGCTCAGCCAGATAATGGTGGTCAGATCGCTAGCCGCCGGACACACGATGTTTGGCCTGGAAAGCCTAGGGTGTTTGAAAGGGCTGTAGGTTTCCTTCTTTAGCTACACTCAAAGTGGTTTTTGGTGTGTGGGCAGAAGAGCCAACACCGTGTTGTGAGAGGAGGCCGAAATGCACGCATTTTAGCTCACGCAGGCTGGCGTGAGGAGGGAAGGACTATACTGACGTGAGATCTGGAACTTGACAAGGAATTAGAATTCATAAAGCGGACGTAGTTAGTTTGATACTTTACTTTAATCCATTAATGATGAACGTCGCTCTTGACGGTACATGATTCACAATATTATCTGTTTAGAATACATTCGTAGTAACTGAATATGGCGTCTTGCTAGGTCGTAGCAAATGACGTAGCTGATGGCTATGCTAAGCTGTCGTCTCTGCAAATGAGAGCGTATGTAGTCAGTGAACCATCGCCAGCAAAGTCGGCTGTACAACTGCGGCGAGTGCTACGGAGTATCTGTAGACTAGACCTGCCGTGTAGCGGGGCTCGGTCTGCAATCACTGATAGTGGTGACACGCGGGTCCGACGTATACTTACGGACCGCAGCCGATTTAAAGGCTACCACCTAGCAAGTGTGGTGTCTGGCGATGACACCACAGTATTTTCCTTCGAGGCTTGTCCATTGCTAATGTGAAACGCTCAGTGCCGTGAAGCAACGTTATTTCGCCACTAAGGTGCTGCTGGGAGTTAATGGTGAGCTCATGTCTGCTACTAGTGTTTGGTGGTGCCAAATGCGAGTGAATTTAATTACCTTCTTGGGTGTTCCAGTCCCCAGTTATTGATTATTAAGTTCTTTAAAATTCCAGGTTCATATCAGCGGTAACTTATACGTCCTTTGGTTGATTTAAATGTGTCAAATTATGGGCTTTGCCAGAAATTGCGTTCGCTAAACAGTCTAAACTGGCACTTGGTTAAATGTGTATTATTAGGCAAAATGCCCACGTAATAACTATTAATTGCTGAATTTATTTAAAAGATTAAGCGATATATAAGCTGCAAGGCTGTTCCTTTATCTTAAACTACTTATAATTGTTGCTACTTGCATATGTTGTATCAATATAGTTTTCTGGTTTTAGAGGTCTAAATTTACTTGTTTTTATTCCATCTGCGCAAATATTAGTAAAATGTGCTGATGGGACGGATGGCGATTGTGGAAGCTAACCTTTGGCGTAAAGTTTTCAGGACGAGGACTTGGCGGTCATTAGCTATTCTTTGACGTTTTTTATGTAAACAAAGGATTGTAATTTAAGTGGTCAATGGAAATTTGTTGGAATTAAGTTTGTCCTTAATGGCTAAGACATCTAGATCTTCAAAAAAATCATTTTCAGTGGCATGAAAGATATTTTAAACCTTCTTAAATATGAGGCACAATGTCTAATACCTGAAAAAATTGTTCTATGTAGTTCAGAGCTAATGCCTCGGATGATCCGAAACTGCCTACCTGCGCCAAATCGATACCCCTGTAATGTCTGGGTATAGTTAGAAGCATTTTACAGAAGGAATACGTTAGCTTTGCCTCAGCAAGCCTTTCTACGTTTACGAAGAAGACTGTTCTTTTACTACCAATCTTCATTTTCGTGTGCAGTATTGATTGTTAATGGTGTGTTGGAGATCTTATGGTATGCAATTTTGACTTTCAAGTCAGAATGAATTTACCACTCGCGCAAAAAAAGGTATGAAAGCATCGTATCCAGTGCGTCGTCGTAAAAGTGTATCATTAAAACGTCCAAAGTATAGAAATGATGTTCAGATCAGTTCGGAAAGAGTCAGTGCCACTGCTACAAAATTGCAGGACAGTGATAGGATGTTGATGTCAATCCCGGATTCAGTTCTAGGATCATAAATTTTCTCTGTTTTTTCTCGACCTGTGAAATATAGAACGTGCAATACAGATATCATGTTACAAGAAGAAAATCCACAAGGCTTAAGTTCCACAACAATAATTGCTTCGCGAAACTGCCCATAAGTTTTTATATTTTACAAGTTCTATGAAAAACTGGTAGACATGATTTCGGTTACAACGGCGAAAGAACGACAGACTGGCCCTGGCATAGCGGATTAATGGTAAGAGTTTTAGGAAAGTGGAATTTGATTTGCCATTCCAAAACTTCAAACGCGCTTTTCTCGGAACATGATTTTTCAAAATTGCACGCAGCAGAACTCCAACATTTTTTAGTGATTGCATTTGAAAATTTAACCAGGTCTTTCAAATAACATTTAAGAACAGACTAATTAGGGACTTCCTGTTAGTTGATTTAAATAACAGTTATTAAACAATGAATGTCTTTTTTCGATACAAGTGGACGACTTTATTTAGACTCTAGCCAATTACACAAACTCCACTGTTTCTAAAAATCCTAGTAGTAGTTCAATAGCTACACTCACGTTTATTACACAGATTTTTTTCTTTTATGCAGTTTCCAACTGTAACCAGTTACAGTGCGTACAGCTGATTTCCTTGGGGTTCAACATGTCTCGGGAGAAATTCTGTAGTGTCATCATTCTATATTATTTTCTGACATACATTTTTCGCAATATACTTGAATACATGGTCAATAACTACAAGCATTATTTCTTTATAACCTTTTCTTCCGTCCAAAAAAAAAAAGTCTCAGCGGAAAGTCTTTCTTAGGACGTTACAGTGGTGTTACACCTTAGGGCTTTTAATTGAGTTTTTAAACTATTTTGAGTTATCACTGGAACTCTTAATGTAAATTTTTCGTGTTAATGCTCAATGGCGCTTTTGAATCTATTGATACTTAATTTAATCATTGGTGCCTTTAAGGAACCGAATTCCAGGGTTTTTTATCTGAACCATTAGAACTCATAAATACTTTTTGAAAACCCGTAGTCTTCAGTTATTTTTGGCAGCCAATTTAATTAATGCTTTTTCACCTTATATAACTGTAGAATCAGTGTTTGATTTAATGTGTTAGGTAACTAGCGTGTGCCTTGTGTAACTTGTTTCGTGATGGAATTTTTCTGCTAAGTCCGTGTTCACTTGTCCACCACACCCATATCCCCTTATCCTATACCGTTCCATTAAGGACTGGAAAGTAACATACATAAATCATGTGTTCTCTGTAACAAGAAACATATGGTCATAGTCTTCCCAGGTTAAATAAATCCGTAAATCTACTATGTGCAAAACACATCAAAATTAAAGTGTTACAGTCTTCATTATTGTGATAATGTTATAATGACTGTCCTTACACTTATTCAGCTGTGTAATACAGAGTTATTTCCACGTATTAGTCAATTTTGTAGCTAAAACATGAGCGAAAAGTCTCACTGGCTCGTAATTGAAGACACTTTCTAATTACGAAAGTCTGTCTGACTGTACTTATCGGGAGTATGCAGATGATTTATACTAACAATTTACACAATCTCTGTTTTGGAACTGCGAAAAGTGGTGTGGACCTTATAGCTATGTATTAATTATTGCATGTATGGGATATTAGTGTCTGTTTGTTAACTTCATATGTTCGTTTATGATGCTAAAATATAATTGAGGAAATTTGCAGATATGGCACTAAATGTTATACTCTTTCCAATACAGTCAATAATTGTATTGCTACACCCTGAGTAAGGTGCCTTGTAACAGTCGCCGAAACGTCGAAATTTTACAGATGACAGTGCGGCCTCAAACCCAGAAGAATTTTACTGACTGTGACAACGGCCGCGGAAGCCTACGTTTACAGTATTTCCAATACAGTTTACAGCAGATCTCTTGAGCATTTAACTCCTCACACCATCCACAGAGGAACCCACAATTCAAGAGCGAGCAACAAGTGACTGAGACTCTGTGCATTTCTGAGGCGCCTGAGAGCAAAATTAGATTCGCTACAATGCGATTCTGATTTAAAACACAGTAGCAGAGGGACAACGAAGTTTAAACGGAGAGGTCACTTCACAAAAACGTTCTTAGATGAATGAAACCAAAGAGAGGAAATTGTTCAAATGCATCTGTACTATCATCGGGCTAGGAAAATAAATATATTTCGAAACAAACCATAAATTATATTACATAATAATTCTCTGTACTGCGTTCGCCCTACGCAAATTGAGATATTTGAACAGTTACGGTAAAGTTCCACTACAGTCAATATACCTGGAATAAAATGATAAGTACTTAACATGAAATGTTACAGTCTTCTTCATTGCTTCATCATTTCAGATAATTGTAAAAATACCTGAGACTCCATCCACATTTAAGCTGCACAAAATTGTACTGAATTTACACGGGCCTACAACGCAAGACAAGATTTTCAGGTAGATATAAGATCAGAGATACTATACTTCAACTGGCATCACTTAATTCTATTAATGAGGCAAGATGAAAGATAATTTTAACATAACGAATTGGTCTTTTTGAGCGATGTATGATAGTTATTTATTTGCTTATTCGTTCGAGATTACACAGTAAAATAATACACATTCAGCACTGCTTAATACATAATTTTACGCAGTAAGACTTTTTTTTAAACCAGTTAACAGTATTGTGGGTGAATTTATGTATGTCCTCAAGTTCACCACTAACGTTAAGCACGGTGCAGTCGATCGAGTGGCACATGTGTTGGCTGAGTCCACACTTGGACTTGGGTCGTTCGGGAGATCCCATGATATCATCATCCCCCTGTATTATCCGATGCCTGTCATCTCAAGGTTTAGGGTAGTCCATACTCTTCTCTAAATGTTAAAGCACTCATCTGGTATGTCTGCATCTTCAACTAGGTTTTTATTTTTAACTTACTGCTATTTCGCAGTCGTTTCCCACTTTTTCCTTGATATTATGGAAACACCACTTCACCTGTTTGCCATACCGTAACTTGATTTCTAGCGGTTTTTTGCTGTCAATTCGATATTAATTCACTATATACTGTGAATAATATCTGAGCTCTTTTGATTTCAAGCGGTGCATATTATTTTCATTGCTTCTCTAGTTGAGAATCGATTTCTTTATGTGTCCACTTCTGGCCCACAGAGGCCCACAGTACTCGGGGCCAAGTTGTTCCAGTGCGTTTTGGAAGGATGCTGTTTCTAATGTTCAGTTTCCGTTCTGTATCATCTGTATGGAGTCACATAGGGCGTCGTCCAATTTACAGAGGATTATTTCCATGTTTGATATGGTTATCTCCTATCCATGTAGCCTTCCTCTATAAAAGTTGTGTGATCAAGGAGCTGATCACAGCAATTTCTTTTCGGTCGAAGACCTGTTTGCACCATCGGTAGGGAAGGTACTGTCTAAAGAGAGTGTCTGATCATCGGAGTTCCGTTAATTATTTTATTAACACTGCATAAAAGGGAAATTAGTCTGGTTCCAGAACGCCACCTACCTAGTTTTATTCCATATGGTAGGGAACTGTGTTCCGCGTTTATACTCAGAGAAGAGTTTTCGTAATCAGTTCTTTCCTACTTCTAGTAGATTTTTCAGGAACTCGGGAAGGATACCATCCATTCTTGCTGCTTTGCCGGCCTTCAGTGCGTTATTGATCTCTTAAACCTCCACATCTTTTATTAAATCTGCTTTGACCTGTTTATTCTGAGTTAACATTTTAACATATTTGAAATTTCTTTCTTTTCGGGTTGTTTTGAATTACTCTTAGAGATAAGATTTATAAGTAAATCTATCTGAGTGGGTGCCATTCTGAAAGTAGGTCTTCGCAAGGCTGTAGCTCCCCCTAGACTTCGTAGCAGATTTCACCTCTTTCTGTTGAGATAACTCCATGTTATTCATCGTTTCCAACCATCTGCTCCTGCATTCTTCAGTCATTGCTTGAATGAAGTGCAACCCCATAATTCTCCGACTTCTGGTGATCTTCCAATACTGATTCACACTCCTAGAACAACACAGAGCGCAATCCGTCACAGCACCGCGACAAATAACTTTCAGAGTCGATTTATACATCAGAATGTATCTAAAGCCTAGTTTCCAAGAGGACAATAGATTGCAGGCAACTACGCTATCAGCCACTGCGTACGCGCGCCGTGCGTTAGCGCAATTCGTTGGTGAAACTAAACACTTTCGGCCTGTTCCAACTTTGGCGACAGTAGCTGCATGAGTTTTGAAATTATGTGTGTTCATAGAGTGTAGACAAACTGAAATATGAAGTGGGGAACGGAGAATAATATTCGCTTTTTGGATATTGGTGCTTTGCATAGGTGTTTGTGGGATTTCACTGATTGTTGTTGCGGTCTTCAGTCCAGAGACAGTCTCTAGGCAGCTCTCCATGCTACTCTATTCTGTGCAGGTTTCTTCATCTCCCAGTACCCACTGCAACCTACATCCTTCTGAATCTGTTTAGTGTATTCATCTCTTAGTCTCCCTCTACGATTTTTTCCCTCCACGCCGCCCTCCAATACTTAATTGGCGATCCCTTTATGCATCAGAATATGTCCTACAAACCGATCCCTTCTTCTAGTCAACGTGTGCCACAAATTTCTCTTCTCACCAATTCTGTTCAATACCTCCACATTAGTTATGTAATCTACCCACCTTCAGCATTGTTTTGTAGCACCACATTTCGAAAGCTTCTATTCTCTTCTAGTCTAAACTATGTATCGTCCACGTTTCACTTCCATACATGGCTACACTATATACAAATGCTTTCAGTAACGTCTTCCTGACACTTAAATCTACACTCAACGTTAACAAATTTCTCTTCTTTACAGACGCTTTTCTTGCCCTTGCCGGTCTACATACTATATCTTCTCTACTTCGACCATCGTGAGTTATTTTGCTCCCCAAATAGCAAAACTCGCAACATATTGCTGGTGATGGGACCATTATGTGCCATCACAACTTAGATGTTTTAACAGTATCTGATGTACAGGGCAAAATTTATTGAGCTAGGAGCCCATATACAACTGAGTTAAGGAAAATACAAGCAAGTGTAATTTTAGCTGTGGGAATGCTCCAATCTACAACACTAAAATCCCATCGTTCGAGTTGGCCAACTCATCGTTAAGGAATATAGTTGACAAGAAGGAAGGCTACACAAATTCAAGAAGCTGCATTCATTATTCAATACTCATCTATTTAAAACGTCGTTGCAGTGCTCCCCATTTACATATGTTAGAATTTTTAAGTATTGCCACTGTACAGATCTATCTTCAAGAGAGTAGTCTGCAAACCATTCTCTTCTTAATGCGGCCTGTTTCGAATAATTACAGTTGCTTATGTTAATAATTATTACTGTTAATGTTAATAATTATTTTTGTTAATGATAAAGTGTCATCACCAACTAAAACCATATCTTCTAGCACGCCGCGTATTGATACATAATTTCAGTTTTTGCGGCAGTGCCTCATGCATTACAGTACCTTTAGTACTTACCGCATAACTAACTCTGTTTAGAAGAAACGTGAACAGTTCGGGTGAAATTCTAAGATAATTCAAAGAACTTCTTGTATCTTACGTTATAAAATGTTTCAGCAAGGATGCTGAGCAACCGAGCTGAAATATTTTCTTCATCTAGTCATGAATCTAAATACGTTTCTTATTTTTTGCTTATGCTGCGATTCCACGTAACAAGCTTTAACTCCATCACAACTCGTGTGACGTACAGCTGCCAAAACTCTCATTTGATACAAGACTCAGGGGCCCACAAAGCAACGAAACTTTAGTGCATACTGGTATCGTCTTGTCTACAGTTATATATGAAGCTACCTGCGTGCAACTCATTCCACGCAATGAGTGCGGCAATGCAATATCGTCGTGTGAACTATGTTTTATATATAAATACTTCTCTGGTATTCCAAGAAAACGGTTCACTGTTCTCTCAGTGAGAGACTGGTATTTCTCCCAGCGAACCTCATTTATATTGCACTGAGGTAGCGAGGGGCTTTTTATAAAAGAGATTGACAGTCCCACTTTGACCATTACAGGTATGTGTTGGCTTGTAGGGAACATGGTTAATACTCTTCTTTGTCCTTGAACCACGTCTACTGTTGCTCGCATTCTGAAGTACGTCAAGTCAGATGTTTGTGTTCACATTACCCATGATGAATAAGTCGCGCTGTCTTTTGAATCGTACAAGAGGGGGACAGCCCTCCAATCAGCCAAGTTATTCCTCCTTTGGCCTTCCGTGTTGCATTCCGAATAACCCTGTGCAGTACGGTGTGAATTGAAATTGTCTGCCTACACAGGATGGGTGTTCGGCTATGGGCAATATATGTATTGGCCCAAATCTGAATTGGTGTTTACACACATTATTCAGAGTTATTTCTCTCAGTTTGATTCCTACAGAACTATGATTGTCCTAGGCTTGTATCATAGTTTTTGACGGACCAGGTTATGTTTTTCGTGTTCCTTATATTCCATCAAATTAAACCCATGGATTTTAAATTTTGAAAACTTTTCATTGGTCATACAGGTTTCTCGTAAAGTTAACCACATTTACTTCTTTCTTATGATTCTACCAACATGTCTTCTTTCATTTTTTATGTAGCTTTATTTAGTGAGATGGCATACGCATAATCTCTTTATATGCATTTTGTTTCTGCTTTCGTTCCCCTTTCCTTAGAACGGGAGACATTCGTGCGTTAAGTCGCTGCCATTGTGTAGAATCTTTGCCGCTGAGCCGTAGCAAAGCATTGTCCAGTGTGCAACCGGCGATGAGGTGAACTACACGAACATGGCGCGGCGTAGCGCCGTATAACGATCCTGCCTTGGAGGCAGTTAAGTTAGAGACGTGACTCAGAGCTGGATAGTGACAGATGGTGACGTGAGACTGGACGCGCACGTAGTTTATGTATCAGCCGATAGAGGACAATATTGGATAGGGGGACTGTGATGTTAGTTTCGATTGTGCCCACTACAGTGCACTAAAGTAATAGAATGTTTTTCACAAACTGTTCTAGCATTTTCATAAAATGTTATTATTCCTTTTTGTGTATGTAAAATGTTATAAATGTGTTTTAGGAGTATGAATGATACGTGAGTAAGGTTTAAGGTTAGTATGAAGATAACTGTTTAATCCGTTTTGTAGTAGGATATAGTGGGGAACATTTCGAAGAAGTATGGATATGAACAATGGCGATATTTGTAGATTAGATTTGTAAAGTTATTTTTTCGTAAAGGGGAAGTTAATTCAGGTATAAATAACAACAGTAAATAACTTTATGCATAAACAAAACTTCAGCATATTAGATAAACACGCCGGCAAAAGGTGTAGTCGTTAGGTTTACTATTTTGCCATTGGTACCGACAGACTTAATACACTCCTGGAAATTGAAATAAGAACACCGTGAATTCATTGTCCCAGGAAGGGGAAACTTTATTGACACATTCCTGGGGTCAGATACATCACATGATCACACTGACAGAACCACAGGCACATAGACAGAGCCAACAGAGCATGCACAATGTCGGCACTAGTACAGTATATATCCACCTTTCGCAGCAATGCAGGCTGCTATTCTCCCATGGAGACGATCGTAGAGATGCTGGATGTAGTCCTGTAGAACGGCTTGCCATGCCATTTCCACCTGGCGCCTCAGTTGGACCAGCGTTCGTGCTGGACGAGAAGACCGCTTGAGACCACCCTTCATCCAGTCCCAAACATGCTCAATGGGGGACAGATCCGGAGATCTTGCTGGCCAGGGTATTTGACTTACACCTTCTAGAGCACGTTAGGTGGCACGGGATACATGCGGACGTGCATTGTCCTGTTGGAACAGCAAGTTCCCTTACCGGTCTAGGAATGGTAGAACGATGGGTTCGATGACGGTTTGGATGTACCATACACTTTTCAGTGTCCCCTCAACGATCACCAGAGGTGTACGGCTAGTGTAGGAGATCGCTCCCCACACAATGATGCCGGGTGTTGGCCCTGTGTGCCTCGGTCGTATGCAGTCCTGACTGTGGCGCTCACCTACACGGCGCCAAACACGCATACTACCATCATTGGCACCAAGGCAGAAGCGACTCTCATTGCTGAAGACGACACGTCTCCATTCGTCCCTCCATTCACGCCTGTCGCGACACCACTGGAGGCGGGCTACACGATGTTGGGGCGTGAGCGGAAGACGGCCTAACGGTGTGCGGGACCGTAGCCCAGCTTCATGGAGACGGTTGCGAATGGTCCTCGCCGATACCCCAAGAGCAACAGTGTCCCTAATTTGCTGGGAAGTGGCGGTGCGGTCCCCTACGGTCTTGGCGTGCATCCGTGCGTCGCTGCGGTCCGGTCCCAGGTTGACGGGCACGTGCACCTTCCGCCGACCACTGGCGAAAACATCGATGTACTGTGGAGACCTCACGCCCCACGTGTTGAGCAATTCGGCGGTACGTCCATCCGGCCTCCCGCATGCCCACTATACGCCCTCGCTCAAAGTCCGTCAACTGCACATACGGTTCACGTCCACGCTCTCGCGGCATGCTACCAGTGTTAAAGACTGCGATGGAGCTCCTTATGCCACGGCGAAATGGCTGACACTGACGGCGGCGGTGCACAAATGCTGCGCAGCTAGCGCCATTCGACGGCCAACACCGCGGTTCCTGGTGTGTCCGCTGTGCCGTGAGTGTGATCATTGCTTGTACAGCCCTCTCGCAGTGTCCGGAGCAAGTATGGTGGGTCTGACACACCGGTGTCAATGTGTTCTGTTTTCCATTTCCAGGAGTGTATTTGGAGAGCGTTCTCAATAAAAACAATTAGTATTTTTTTAGCTATTACGTTTTCGCGAAATGCAACACCATTAACTTGCTAACGCGAGTGAAAGGGATTGTGAGTGTGTTAAGACTAGCACGGGATTGGCAGTGATACATGTTCACCTACGTTTCAGAAAATATTAATTTCCAACCTTTCATTTCGTGTTTCTCCCAAAACATAGATTAGTGATTTTAATTGCAGCCAAGTTCACGTCGAAGTACAGTAGATTTCACTCGGCTTCACAGGTAGGCGCAAGTTCGTCGTAAAGGGACTGAAAGAACCGTGCCACCACACATGGTGCATCGGTGCCGGGAAACACTAAACCCGTAGTATTTTTGTATCCGCGGACGAGAGAAAGATTGGATGTACTGATCAGTTAAAGTTAGTGAAATAATTTAGTGAACCAGTTTTAGCAAAAGTTTGAACGGAACCCGTTTAGAGTTGCTGGAGTTGCAAGAAAGAAGACGATACGTAACGGCTGCAGTAGCAATGGGAGCGCAGCGAAGCAGCAGATGGCATGTTAGCGGTGCCGGCGAGCAATGCAACGGGGAAGTGCGTCTAGCCTACAGGACGAGCGGGGGCCCGGAAACTGGTACGGCAATCGCAGGGGGCCGGACTCGCAGTCTCAACACGCCGAAGCTGGAGCATTCGACAAAAGATAAGTTAACTTTGTTGCATCTGTTGTGCGAGTGTGCTGAAAGACTGAGAAACATGGCAAGTGATAAAGATTTTGTGAATACGGTGAAGGAGGGAGAAATTTTATTCAGTTTGAGTGCTTCACACACTGGCACACCCGAACAGAGAGAAGGAGTAGATGTTAAAAGAAAAGGAGATGTTTTTTGATGATATTTCTATGTTATTTACGGACAGTGGAATTCAGTCGGTTTCAAGTATGACTGTTAAAGTAACTAGTGGGGATAATACTAATCCAAAAAGAGACATTAAGCATGCACTTAGAGTTGGGAGTGTTACTGTATCAAATGTATCAAATGTGGATACCAAATTTGGTATAGTGCCGGTGGAACAAGGTAAACAAGAAACAGTAATGCCAAAAATGGAACTAGGAAGTATGCAGGAAATGTTTGCCACTTTAATGGGCTCTATACAAGGACAAACTGAAAAAATTGTTAGTAAACTTGACAGTGGGTTTATTGAAAAACTTGAAAAGCTGACTTCTGTTTAAAAAAAAAAGTGGAAAAATGAATTGAAGTCATTAGAAAATAAAGTAGGTGACAAAATTTCTCGAGCTGAAAATAATTGCAAAAGATCTGTTAGCATTGTAAAAGGTGAATTAACAGAGCCTTTGAATAGAGTTGCTATTGGAAAAAAAACAAAGAGTAGATGAAATTAATGAAGGTATACAAAAAGTACAGGTTAAAGTAGCTGCTGTAGAATCTGTATGTGAAACTGATCACAAAGTGTTAGCCAGCAAACTCAGTTCGGAATCAGACAAATGTATTAATGAACTAAAAACTGTGTCAGAACGAGTGGATGAGTCAGAAAAAAATGTTCTTCAGCTAACTAACCAAGTAGAAGAGTTGGAAAGTAGGTTGGATGAGCATGGCAGTAGACTATGCCAAGTTGAAAGTAACCTCTAATAAGGAATAAACAGTAATGGGTGTAGTTTTGTGGTAGAAACTTCTGAAATTTCATATGTCGCTAACAGACAGTTTTTACGTTATGATCAAACAGGAAATGTGCATCAAAAAGAATTTTGTATTGATTGTAAAGGTGTGTTAACTAGTTTGTCTTCAGACAATCAAAAAATAGGTTTTATTACTTCATAATTCTTAGGAGAGGCCAGAACCTGGGGGGTGGGTCATTGCTACTGAAATGTACTATACTTTGGATAAATTTAAAGAGGCATTTTTGAAAGAATATTGGGGTAAGCAGAAACGGATGGGGTTATTAAACAGCTTCTGGGCTGGGGAAAAGTTTGATCCCACAAGGGAAAGTGTAAAAATGTTCACGTTAAAGTGGATGACGAATTTGTCACACTTGAACAACAAAATCGAACCAGAGCAAATTGTTATGGGGTTGGAAGGTAAAATGCCTATGCACTGGTGGAACAAACTTATTGCAGTGCCGAGGGATGATGTACATAAGTTCATTAGTTATTTGGAGAGAGTCGAGAAGTTATTGCACGAGGAGGAACATGCAAATCGTAATGACAGACCACCAAATGATGCAGGACCGCGACATAATGTAAACATTAACAGAATTGGCGTGTTCTGTGGAAATGGCAGGGCAGAAGTGCCGGGAGGTGGTGCTACCCTGCAAATGATAGGCGAAGTAATGGAGAACAGGTGCACGATTATTGATCATATTCTCCAGTGCGAGAGAATGATGTTGCGTAAAGGCAGCAGCAGAGAGGGGTAAACGTAAGAAAGGATACTGAATTACAGAACCGTCAAACTAAATGCCGTCTGTGAAAGGGCTAGCATTTACTAGACTGGAAGCAGTAGTTTGTGCCCGCTACCAAAACCTTTTGTATGTGTTAATGGTAACCAGACAGGGACTGTAAGGGAGGAAGAGAAGGTAGTAGCAACAGACGAAACGAGCTACGTAAAAATCTGTATGTTTAATGGAGGCTTAGAAGATTTTTTGGATAGACATAAACAAGATAAGCACTTTATTGCCGACGAGAGGGATGGTGTATTAATGGAAGATGTGACCATATCCGATTGCAAGAAAGTGGTTAGCAACCAAGTTGAAGTCGAGTCATGTTATTAGGAAGGAGAAAGTACAGAGGCTGTAGAATTATAGGAAATTAGTGATGACGACATCTGTGAGGGTATTAGGGAGAAGCAGGAGGATGGTGGCCAATGTGGGGGTCGACTAATTAATAATGGAGAAAGGGAAGAGAGAGAGTCTATAATGGAGAATGGCGAAGCGCCAGAAGGGAGTTTTGAGTTGTCACTAGTGGATAGAATACTTAGTATGGGGGAAAAAGTGGTGAAGGTGATTCTGAAAAAATATATGGAGTCAACCAATAATTAGTCTGCAAGTGTGTGATGAAGTGTTTAGCAGATACAGGTAGTAATTTATGTGCTGTGAGTAAAGGTTGGTTAGAATCTTTGCAAAAAGGGAATGATCTTGTAATTATGCCAGTAATGGGAGTACAGATTATTGTAGCCACTGAAAAAGTGAAAAAAAATCCTGTTCGACATGAAGTTCGGTTGCCAGTGAAAATAAATGGGGTGAATGTATTCCATAACTTCCCTATAATTCCTGATCTGTGTATAAAAATGTTGATTTGTGTATATTTCGTTAACCATTACAAATGGAGATTAAAATTTAAGGAAAGTGTAATAATATTTGGAAGGAAATGGGAAATATGTGGTTGAGCCATTTTATCGAAAAGAATATGTAAACGATGAAGAAGTAGCTTGTATACCAGTTAGATATTGTAGAAGGACAGAGGATTTGGGGGACTACAGTGAGTATGGAAATGATGTGGGGTTGGGCCCTGAAGTAGATGTGAGTTAAGCTTGGAGGCCTCAGCTAACTAACCAATGCAATGCTAGGTGTTCGACGAACACCAGGTGCTCAAGTTACTGGCAGTGCTATTTCGTTTTCTTTTCGTATTGCCAGTATTCCTCTTCTAATTCTTCTGAGCTGAATCTATCTTCTGTAACATTCTTCTCTATCAGGGAAGGTGGTTGTGTAGGTATAGGATGGAGTCATGGGATTAAGATGAAGTAAGTTATGCGGTGAGAGAGATGGGGGTCAGTTTGTGTTTGAAGGCTGAGTGACATATACAAACACGAGAATAACCTGACGTGACAAGATCAGCTAGTTAAGGAGATCCAGGTGAAGAATATTTTTTACGAGTGGAGTATGAATGAATGTGAAGAATATATGTATCTTTTGTAAAAACAATTCTTCATTTCTGTTACGTAGTGGTGAAACTATGAGGAAGAAGTGATGAAAAGAGACACTACATAAACACTGGTAACTATGTACTATAAAAATGTTTGCAAATAATTGTTTATAGGAAATGTGTTTTTTACCATTAAATATTTCGAAGTTGAGTGAAAGTTAAACAGAAAATATGAATATACCCTTTGCTAGCAATAGCAACTCGTTCTTTTTCATTCATTGACTTTAGGGAATAGAAGTAAATTTCATTAAAGATATTCGAATAGATTTTATCTTGCTGATTTCAGTAAGCAATACTCTGTTAATTTACTTTCATTTGAATTCAAGTTAAACTAAATAGTAAAAAAATATAACTAATCTCCTATACTATAAGTAATTGTATAGTAGGATGTATATAAAGGAAGTGGTTTAGACCAAAGTATGGTTACAGGGACAGCAATGCATGTAAACCATGGAGAGATGAATACGTGGAGAACGGAGGTGTGGTATGGACGCTACAACGTAAGGTGCCATACTCAACACTCACGGAAAAGTGTATAATTAAGCGGCGATAGTTGTATGCAGTTTTTTAAGGTAGGACAAAATACTATTAATATATAGTAGGACACCAACCGCAGTGCCTGAAAAGGGACATTCAAAAAGTAAATGTAAAAGGTTAATAAAAAAATTAGGAATGTTTTTGAGAGATTTCCACAAAATGTTTTCAAGTAGAAAGAATTATTTAAAAAAATTAAATATTTAGGACTAGGTTAGTTATAGACTTCCAAGTCCGAAGTAACAGATTTGTGAGTTTAGTTTATTAGAATGAGAATGTTTTTGTAAAATATTTTGTAATTTTAAGTCAGGATCTATATTAGTACAATTTTAAAATTTTTTGGTATCAAATTTTATATTCACAGGGGGTGTGAGGCGTAGGACCGTCGAAGTACAGTAGGTTTCACTCGGCTTTCCTACTAATGACCTGGCGAGACAATGTTCACAGGTAGGTGCAGGTTCGTCGTAAGGAGAAGGAAAGAACCGCGCCACCGCAATGGCACCTTATAATAGACTCTTGGAATTGTGACAAGATACAAAATCCCGACGTAAAGTTATCCGGAGAGCGGTGTTTAAACAGTAGAAGTATAAATTAAATTTGTCTATTATGAAGACAGCTATCGTCGAGCATTATCACTGAAGTCAGTAAACATCGACGGATGCCTGGTCCTTAAGTCCAGATTCCACGGAGGATAGTTTCGGAGAGCTGAGTCTCGTAGTTTATGGATGACAGCCCATTGTTATATCAAAGGTGTGATGACCTGATTGCCATGGCAGCAGCAAATCTGTGATTACTGGCATCTTCATGACAGGACGCCCTCCTAATTAATGTTCAGGTGGGTAGATATGATTCGGACTACGCGCTGCATCAAGAAGCTGACGGTGTTAGTACAGTACACTCTCGATATCGAAGAAAATTGGAGATTTGAAAAGAGCGGGTAATCGAATTCCGCAGATAATCAGCTATTTAACAATACAGTAATGTATCAGGTTTGTTCAAAAAGAAGAATTAGTGACAATGTCATTTTTAAAATCAGTTAACTAATGTTTATAATAAATTCCGCTTTAATCATCTCAATTTTGTACGAAAATACGCGACAGTCAAGTTTCACAATACTACATACTACACTGAAAAAAGTAATAATGCAGATAGTTCTTATTTATAGTTTCGTCTCACTTCCACCTTTTTAATTTGATTACATGTTGCGCTCTCTGTTAATCAGATCTTCACATCAGAGTACCACACATTCCCTGCTTATTTTCCCCTCCCTCAATCAGCATCACTCCATTTCCCCTTTGCCCCTTATATACCCATTTAAAACACTAACAGCAGCTGCAAAACACAGACGTCTGATATATGGTTCTGAGCAGACAAGCCGTGTTACTGACGCAACTGCTTAGGTTAATTCTAAGTTTATTTACAGTTTTTGTCTTTCCTTCGTATTGTAAAATATTAGGTGATACATACGTAGTTGTAGTTTATTTATACATGAAGACGATTCGGAGTTGTCGAAAGATGAAATCTAATTAAAATATCAACTGAGATGGAACAATAAATGAGAATTATCTTAACTATCTAAACACTTTCTGAATCTCTCAAGACGGTTAGATGGACTGTACACAAAAATAAGTGTGTTCGATTGATTTCTCTTGTGAGATAGCTTGTCTTCAACACATCGCATTATGAGTTTATCAATAAGCAACTTGTCAAAGAAGGGGAGCATATTCTTGCAGTTCCAGGTAGTCCATTAATCCTTTGGTTCTCTGTCATGCTGGTGAGACACTGATCACTGTTTCCGGATTTCGAGGAGTTTTGTAATCTTCGTCACTCTCATTCAGCTCCTCGCATTTCCCTTCCACTCGCCAAAAAATATCATTGTCACTCAATATCTCATGACCTGGCTATGTGTGGTCACCGTCACAACATTACGAAATATTTTGTTTATCAACAGTTTTATACCCTGCAGTACTTTTCAAAACCGCATGTTACGTTGCTAATGACGTCTTCTTCGTCATTAGAATTACCGATTACATCAATTTTAATGTATGTCCATGACTAAGCTATGACTGATCGTTTTACCGCATGCCATGCCCCTGACACTTCATAAAATGTGTCTAGCACAGTTAACTATTTCCTAAATGTTAGAAAATTGGTGCCCTCGTTAGTAAGCTTTGTAGGTTTTCTTCATGGCAGTAGAGACACCTGGCCCGTTAACTGGATTAAGACTATCACACTGGGGGGTAAATATTTTACTAATACCATCCCTTAATCCGATTTCAGAACATTTTCGTTAAGATTCGATGGTGCATTATCCGGTAATAGTACAGCCCTTGCAGGTAAATCGTTCAACATTAAATATTCTTGCACGTGTGGCAGAAAGCAATTACGGAACCATGTTTGAAATTTTGTGCGGTCCATCCAGCCTTTTTGTAGCGAAAATAATTGACAAGTAAATTGTGTGTTTCTTTTCTTTTGACACAGCATGGTTCTTTTTAGCTTTGTCTATTACACCAAGCTTTATTTTATGTGAGCCCGAACTATTAGTACGACACGACACATGCTTTCCGCCGGTCGCGGTGGCCTCGCAGTTAAGGTGCTCAGTCCGGAACCGCGTGACTGCTACGGTCGCAGGTTCGAATCCTGCCTCGGGCATGGATGTGTGTGATGTCCTTAGGTTAGTTAGGTTTAAGTAGTTCTAAGTTGTAGGGGACTGATGACCACAGATGTTAAGTCCCATAGTGCTCAGAACCATTTGAACATGTTTTCCTTGTTTGATTTATAACCAGGCGCACTACGATCTGACACGAAAGCTAAAATTTTTGTTGGTAAACACAGCGAAAACACGCCTGTTTCGTTCGCATTGTATATTTATTGTAACTCTTAACCTTTCCTCGTGCAACAAACTCCTGGGAGTCATTACAAAATTCAGAATCGGCCTTTTTATCCTACTTAACGTTTCTTCTTAGATGTCAATTTCCCGGGTACAATGACGCTATGTAAATCTCGTTAACCGTCCGGAAAATGCATTAAAATCTCATTCTGTCCCCGAGATTATGAAGAAAAACTGGTCCTGTTCGGTGCATGTTGGACCGATCACTTGTGTACCCACTGCTCTTTTCTGTTGAAACCATTCTAACAAGGCTTTTCCAATTCTGCATATGTAGACTTTTCATATAATTCCGCTGTGACATTCCCACATTGTAAATCAGTACCAGGCTTCGTGTACCAGTGCTGCCTTCTTGGAGTTCGTCTATTATTTCCAGTTACTACTACGTCGTTTACACAACATGTTTTTGCTTTCGAGGCATTTGCTCGGCTCTAACAGGAACGAGTTACTATCTCCGCAATAATTACAGCGATACAATCCAGCGCTTGCAGTGAGCGAGCAGTTCATTTGTTATAACACACGTGTTGTAACATGATATTATCACTCACCAGCGACCAGCCGCTACTTAAAGAAAAGTTTTCAGCGGCATAACAGTCGGAGAAATAGGCCGCGGATAGTCAAGAATTTACTACTTTACTATACTGTAATGTTGACCCCACCTCCTAATGGTGAGGCAGGCGCCTCCTGTAGGCGAATGTGGCACCATTCTTGATAGTGTCAGTAGCCGGAGTTACCCACGAAAACAACTTGGTGGTGTTCTCATCCAGGAACGTTGGTGTGTGGATGTACAAGATACATCGCCTGCAGGCCAGCCCTTCTGCAACCCTTTGGACACGCCTGTTACGCTGTTACAATGGTGGAGCAAGTTCAAAGTTGGTACAAAAGTCTCTGAGCACTATGGGACTAAACGTCTGAGCTCATCTGTCTCCTACAACATAGAACTACTTAAACCTAACTAATCTAAGGACATCACACACATCCATGCCCGAGGCAGGATGGAACCTGCGACCGTAGCGGTCGTGCGGTTCCAGAGTGTAGCGCCTAGAACCGCTCGGCCACCCCGGCCGGCGTGGAGCAAGTACCTCTATACAGCATTCCTCCCACACTAGGAGAAATATTGTTGTCCCATCTAGAGGTCTCATAATCCGGAAGAGTGATAGTGCCCGTCGGAAGTGATGTCCCTGGACCCCCGCTGTCACTGGCCCTCATGACGGAAGCAGCTGCTATTATAGTTTCCTTCTCCTGGATGCGAGTGGGCTTCATATGCGGAATATGTTGCCGCTGTGTCAATGGATAGACCAGCAAGAAAACTCAAAGCGGTATCTTTGGAACTGAAGTAAGGTAGAATTGCTCGAGATGCAGCTACGTATTTTCTCCAAGAAATCGACGGTAAATCAAAGTCGCCATCAACTATAATTGTGTGAGTCGGTATGTGTTTGAAATCAAACTCAAGTTTTTTTTGAACATTTAAGCAATTGTAACATCTGAATTTGGAGGTCGGTAAAAGGACCCAACTATCAATTTATTCCGGTTGCCAAGAATGACTTCTGCCCATACTAACTCAAAGGAACTATGTACTTAAATTTCGCGACAAGATAAACTACTTCTAACAGCAGAAACTGCACCACTGCCAACTGTGTTTAGCCTGTCCTGTCGGAACACCGTTCGGTTCTTCTCAAAAATTTCGGCAGAACTTTCTCCGGCTTTAGCCAGCTTTCAGTGCCTAGTACGATTTGAGCACCATTGGTTTCTATTACTGCTTGGAGCTCAGGTACTTTCCCAACACAGATACGACAATTTACAACTATAATACCGATGGTTTCTGTATCTATGTTCTTTCTGTGTTCGGTCTGCACCCTTTTTTGTGACTGAAGCCCTTTTTGTGTTTTCCCGAGAACCATTCGTCGCCATCAACTATACTGACTTTAGACATGCTTACAATGCAAGACAAGATTTCCAGGTATATATAAAACGAAAGACAGTTTACTTTCAACAATCATAAAGGAAGTTGTTCACAACTAGAAGCCAATAGACACCAAGCCCCGAAGGCCAGAGTTCACACAGAGAGGCTAAGTCTTGCAGCTGACAACTGATGGCGCATTGAGGCTGCAGAAGCGTAATCTCCATGTTGGTCTGCCGGTAGGAACAGGGTGGGAACTAACAGCTTCGTGATGGGGCAGCTGCATAAATACTGCTTGACTGGATGCATACAGCACAACCTGCTCAGTGGAACATGACACGTTGGAGGCAAGTAGTATCACGTTTGCCGTGCCTCCTAATAGCGAGGTGGGTAAGTCTACAAGGGAATCAGACACCGCTCCTCATAGCGGAGGTCGCTGAAGCTACTCTCGAAAACAGAAAGGTGTAGTTGTTGTCACCCGTAAATATTTGTGTTTGGTTCTCGAAGATACGTTGCCTGCAGGATGGCGCTCATGTAACTGATGGACATGGCTATTATGTGGTGGCTTAATCGTCTCGATGCAGACGAAACAAACTACATCAGTCCCGTCCAATTAACGACAAAGATTGAGTAGCATCCAAACGGTACGCTCTTCTTTAATTTTAGCAGTGTTGTGCGTCTCATAGTTGTAAGATGCCATTATTTCCTTCGAGAACCTTGTCAGCATCTTCGAACTTTTTGGCAAGATCCTAACAGAACAGTTTTGGAGGCGCCCAACAATTTCTGATACGAAGTTTTCATGCTTGCAAAGTAGCGTGCCTTATGTTATACAAATGATACGAAAGTTGCGAAACATTAAACAAATCACATTTGACAGTGAAGTATTTCCCTAATAACCCCAGACAGCATCGCCAATCACTACTCTCTCTCTCTCATTTTTTCTTTTGTTTTAAATCAAGTGAACTTCTGTATACAGCTTTGAGTCACTTTTACGTGCACAACACCACTACAGAACAACAAGCACACTGACTGCAAGTACAGCTCATATTCTCATTAATTCAGTCACCTTCACCATCTACGAACGCTTAAGCAATTGCTGAAGTACCCTTCCATTGTGAAACTCACGTCGAAAACTGAAATATAAAAGCTACAGCATACAGACAAATTGCCTGGATGTGTCCTCATTTTCAAAAGCAAGAGAGTTTTCTGGCGTGAACATCATTTAACATTCAGAAAAGACTAAATAAACTCGATAAACCGTGTATGAAGAGAATCTTCGATAAACTGGTTTCACTATATCAGAAAAATATCACAAACATAAGTATATGGTGAATGTGTTGGCAGAGAAGTAATTACTAGACCGTTGGACTCCACAATATCCTTAAACCGAGACTATTGACCTAAACAGAATTTTGCCTTTACCTAGATTACAGCTATTGTTCTGAGCTAATAGTATTGCTCCACAGATACTATAACTATTCGTATAATGGTGTGAAGCATGTTTAGTGTCTGTTGTGTCTGACAGTACAATTTGTTCCTATTGTGAAAATAATTGTTCACAGAACTTAGAAATCATCACCACCACAGTCTGAGCTACAGGAACTACGTGATCCGACTACAAGGTTGGTTCTTGGCTCAGGTCCTGTACCTTGCTGTCCTAAAGACCACCAACTTATTGGGAATGGATCTTTCTCCCTTACTGGGCCTCGAGATACATGACTTTGGTCTGGCTGTCCAGTCGATGTCGGCAGACCATCACTTGCAGCAGCTTCTGGATCACTTCCCAGACATGTTCTCATCCACATCTCCAGGGGTCTGTAGGTTTGAAGCTTATAACGAACGCCTCCCCTCAGAAGTCCCAAAGTTCCACAAGGGTCACTCAGTAGCATTCGCTCTCAGTGACATACTACAGCAGTAGTTTCATCTCCTAGAGGCTAGAAGCTGAGGGCATCCTGACACTGGTCCACTAGAGTCACTGGGCAACAACCATCATGGTCCTTGAGAAGCCAAACGGATCTCTTCATATTTGTCGGCATTATAAGGCCACTTTCAATGCTCAATCAGACTCCTACCCCATAACCAAGGTTCTTTGTGTCTTGTCCAGGTTGGATGGCAGCAAGGTGTTTGCCAAAATAGACCTGTGGAACACTTACTTCCAGTTGCCTTTGACGAGTCATCGAAAATGATCCTGGCAGTCAACAGCTGTTGTCGGCTCTTCCATTACAACTGACTCCTGTTTGGGGTTGCCAATGCTCCAGCCATCTTCCAGCACTATTTTTAAACACTGATGAGAGACTTTCTGAGCACAGCTAACAATCTTGATTACATCTTAGTCACTGGCGTCTCCTCCGACTTGGCCTGGAACCTCCAGCACCTTATCCATGTTCTTCAGGGTGCCACCTTACGTTGCAACAAGGAGAAATGTCTTTTCATTGATCCTTGGTCATCTACCTCAGCCATGTGTTGAGCACTAATATCATTCGACCAATGTCGCAGTATGTCGAGGCTAATCAGCAGCTGCCACACCCGAAGGTCATCTCACAGCTGAAGTCAGTCCTTGGTCAACTCAGTTCCTACCGCCATTTCATCCCACAGACCGTGGCTCTTTCAGAAACCCTTCACTGCATCCTCTGTAAGAATGTTACCTAGGACTGGTATCCAGCTTGTGATAGGGCGTTCCACCATCTGAAGTCTTCTCTACTGATGTTGGCCTGACACTACCCTTATGACCGCACCGGAGCTCTCACCATGGCTGCTGATGTGTCAGACTACGGTACGGGGGCCATCTTGTTTCACATCATCGACTCCAAAACACTATCTCTGGCTCAACATAACTGCAACCAAACTGAGCAAGAGGCCTTGGCTATCATATTCATATTTAAGAATTTCCACGATTTCGTCTGTGACCTTCGCTTCACCTTATAGATTGATCACAATCCTCTGGTCTCGTTGTTCAGAGCTACATACGCCATCCCCACAGGGACTGCTCGATGCCTCCAGCGCTGGGCATTGTTCCTCGCAGAATATTCCTATCATATCCGTTTTCACACCATAGCTCTCAATGCCAACACTGATATTCTCTATCTCATCTCCCAGTGAACGCCAACCCTGAGTTCAATGCTGAACTGGTTGCCTATTTACACCTGGATGGCGTCGTGGCCGACGCGATAGTTGATTTGTCTCTGGATGCCAAGCTAGTCACATCTCCCATGGCAGACGACTCAATACTCCAGGAGCTGAAGCATCACATTCAGCATGGGTGGCAGACCATCTTCAGCCAGAGGTCTGGGCCGAATGGCACCGCCGAGAAGACCTGTGCATCAGTGAAAGGTCCTCCACATCTTGGGTGATAGTGACCGTTGGCGGGTTGTGCTGCTGCACTCCCTCTACCAGTGGGCCTTGAAGCTCTTACATGTTGTTCATTGGGGGATTTTCCTGACGAAAATGATTGCCCATCAGCATGTCTATTGGAGGGGGATAGACACCGCCATTACCAATATGGTGGCCTCACATCCCACTTGTCAATGGTACCAGTCGGCACCCCCTCAACGCCTGTTCCTGTGGCCTCCTGCTACTTTTCCTTGGTCCTGTTTGCATTTGGAATTTGCGGGTCCATTCCTCGGCTCCTCCAGGCTTATCTTTGTGGACGCTTGAAATGGATTACCTTATGTCTCTTGCATGTCCTCCACGACATCTGCCCATATCATGCAAGCTGTTTCCTGCATCTTTGCCACTGACGACCTTCCGGAGACGTTGGTGAGACACAACAGCCATCAGTTTACATCTGCTGAGCTTAGCTCCTTCTGCACAACGTTGGGAATCCAGTTGATTCATACCGCTCCCCTTCATCGTGCATCTAACGGATTAGGCTAGTGCTTTGTCCACACTATCAAAATCCAGATGTAGGGATTTCATCCCCAATACTCCCTGGACGATGCCCCTACCGTCTCTCTTTCCTCCCTACTGCGTAACTTTCTGAAAAGAGTTAATTTGGAATGAAAATGTTTCCTTAAAGAAAATCTCTTTTACGTTCATTAAAAGGCACTATTAAATATTATTTCTCAGGGCGCTATCGCAAGAAACATCATAGATATTCCAACGTGAAGAAATTCGTCCTACTCACGATGGATAAAACAAAATATCTTTCTTCAGTGTTATGCGATAAGCAAATTAAATATAATACTCAAATAATTATTTTCTCCGTGGGCCTTGATGCTCCAGTATAGCTGCCTACGTGCAATGACAGCGTACACAATTAAAACTCACTGAGTACGCGTGCTACCGGACTGGGTTCGGCACGGAACCTGATTATCAGAATTTGTCTTATCCTATGGTTTCATAGAAAATTTTTCCACCTTTAACCAGTAAAATATGAAGCATTATGTGAAATGACCGTTTCCGATTTACCTATTATGGGTATATCCTCTTCTATTCTGTTAACAATGGCTGTGGCTGTGGAACACAGAAGCCGGTTCATCTTACGTACTTAGAAAAAAAATCGTAAACTGCTAAGATATATTTGCACCCTCCTCGAGTTGTGGGGAGTGGTCCAGTTAAACCCACAGAAACTAGCTGTAATGTGTGACTCGTCATGGTTGCAAGTAATTCGTTTCTTGCTGAACGGTTGCTCGGTTTAGGTTTCTGACATATGAGATATGTTCTCAAAATTCTGTGATCATTCCTTTCTAAATTCGGATAACAGCAAAATCGTTCGATCTTCGGAATAGTTTTGTTTATCCCAAACTTCCCCCTAGTTTTTTATGTATATACGAGATGAAGTCTTGCAAACAACTTTCCGGAATACACACACACGACCGTTCTTCCTCCTTCTTAGGTTTGTAATATAAAATTCCATTTCTCTACTTTGAATTCCTCGTCTAATTCCGAATTCGGATTCTGAGTGATCAATTGCATAATCAGAAGTTTGCAATTCCGACATACGTTTACACATGTCAAGAAAATTACATCCGTATATCTGATCTTTAGCCCATGCCTGTTCAATAAGTTCTGCATTTTCTGACATGCCCTGTGGAGACCTGGATAAGGCATCAGCAATAATGTTATTCTTTCCGTTAATGTACACAATCTGTAAACGATAATCTTGCAACGCTACAGCCCATATCCCTAAGCGTGCGTGTAACAGTTTACATGTTAACAAGAAACTTAATGACTGGTGGTCACAGAACACTTTTACTTCTTTACTATAAAAGTAGAAATGAAATCTCTTCAAAGCCCACACTACAGCTAAGGTTTCAAGCTCTGTTACTATGATCTCCCACATTCTGTTAGAACACAACCCACAAAAATAATCACTTTAATATATTGTTTGCCGTCTGTTTCATCCACTTGGAGCAGACAAGCCCCTAGTCCTGACTGGCCCAGTAATTTTATTAATGTCACGAGAATCTAATACCAGACGCACCTTTCCACTATCTCTTGTAACCGCAAGTAATGAGCTGCTGTAAAGTGACATTGACGGCTCAATTATCCCCGTTCTAGCACCTTACGCACTTTCGACCATAGAACAAAGTAAGAAGCATTACAAAATGTTTTGTGTGGCGTAACATCAATATTGAACGTATAACCTCTGATTACCTCTGGTTTTCTGAGATTACTTCTATATGTTTGATCAGTAGCTTAGATAATTGCAACTGATGCTCTGGTGTCGGATATGTGGATTCCTCTACTTTATCTTTTACGGCTTGGCAAGGCTATGTGGTACCAACATCCTTTCCACTGTGATGGTTATAATCTCGTCCTCCAAAACACTGCTGTATGTGCAGTATCTTTGGCAGGTTACACTTTACTTTAACATTGTGACAGTATTTGTCATGTATAGCTTTAGTGTGCAGGAATTACAGTTGCACTCTTACTTCTCCATTCTCTAATCTGCATATCCCTTGAGAGAGGTCCACATAGGCATTCCTTTCTCTCAAAAACTCCCAACCCAGAATACATGCGACTCTCATTACCTTTATAATTAGGAACGTGCAATTAAGTGCTCCATTTCCCATAAATACGTCTACCGGTACCTGACTGTTAAACACCTGTGCTTGGGCCCTAATTGCACCTGACACTTTGCAATTCTGAACTGGCAACACTGGCACTTAATGCAACTGGCACAACTTCCTATAGAAAACGTAACTCACCACATTTACTGTAGCACCTATGACTTTGGCAGGTATACAAGTAACTTTAGCTTGAATCATAGACTGTATCAACTCGTTATCTCCTTGGTTACATCTATTATTCTCAGACAAAAGTTCCTCTTTAATTCCAACGCCATCGTTATATCTTAACATATTGACTATATCCTGTTTCTTCTTACTCTTTTGTGAGTTCTCCCCCCGTCCCACGTCCAAAAACGCAACAACGGAGAGTCAGCTGCGGCTGTCTTTAGTTTGTCGGATCACTTGATGTAGGGCGATTGTCATTCGCAACATCAATGATTCTCACACTTGGATTCGGGTTCCGCCAAGCCGGGTTGTTTGATGTTCCTGCTTGCACTTATTCGTTCTTCTTATTATAATTGTTTGAGTATCTATCGGGGTTATTGTGATTATCCAGACTTGGATACCATGGCACTGCAAACCTATTGTTTCCCTGTGGCCCTGGGTCTCTCATAGGCTGTTGATTACCACGTCCTGGGGCATACCTCTTATCTTCGTTTTCGTCTATATTGAGGTGAACTGTTTCCCCAAGCCTGTCTACGGGTATTAGCTTTGTAATCATTCGGATTCCTGTTAAATGACTGATATCAGTTCATAGGCTTACCATTGTGGTTTTGCCCATTAGAACAATTACCACAATTATTCCAATTATTTTGCCTATTATTATTGTTATTCTCTATAGACTCATAGCCATTTCCACTGCTATTTTGCAACTTTAAGTCCTCCTGGATTAGGTCTATCGAATCCAAGACAGACCAGAAATTATCCAAATCATTATCTGGTAAATGGATTAGTTTTCTGTAATATTTGGTGGAAGTCTGGATTTTAAGAATCTAATCACATCACCCCTGTTGTGTCTGTAAGTTCAAATCTCGCGTTTTGTTAATATATTTTTCGAAATATTTTCTTAAGCTTCCATGTTTAGGACTATATGCCTCTGGACTGTATACGTCTTTTCTATGTCTTTCTTGGATACAGGGTGACCAGTATTTGTTCAAAAATGCTTTCTCAATCTGTTCACTGGTGTAGCTAGTTTCAGCAGCATCTGCAGTATCTCCTACTATGTGCGAAACAATAAACTGTATTTTTTGCTTCTCGGTCCATGCTCTGGGCAGTATATTTAGAAATCCTTTTATAAATACTACAGGCTGAATGTTTTTCTTACCAGTGCAGAAACTTTGAAACTGGCGGTGTTTGATATAACTCTCCTCCATCATTATTGAGGATACCGTAAGATTCAGTAATTCACTGCTAGGGTTACCCCTTCCTGCCGGTACCCCACAAAGTGTGTTATAGGCGGCAGTGAACGGTAGATTATTATGTGAAACATAAGAAGCACGCATATAATTGTACTTCATTCTCATGTTGTTTACCCTCTCATGTTGTGTCTGACTAATCGGACCTGTTGTGTGAAATGCACGAATAGCGCCGGTCACTTCTGTCTATATTTTCTCGTCTATTTCTTTCTCTTTGACAACTATCCATTTATCTATTTTGTCTACGGCCTTTTTAGTGTGCTATGCTAAGCAATTATGTATTTTTTCTTCAGTCCTTATTTCCATGTTTTCTATTCTACCTGTTATGTTTTTGGATATCTTCATTCATACTATTTTGGTCTGTCGGCAGATTTTGTACATCTGCCGTTAGACTTGCAACTAAATTTGGTATTTCTTGGTGCACTTGTTTTAAGCTAGACGATGTCCGCCTTCATGACTTCGAATCTTTTCAGTTGTTTGCAAATTCTATTTTCTGATTCGTTTTCTCTTTCCTCTGTCTGAATGGTGTCGCTTCAATAGCGGAGTTACAAATGACCAGGGCAACATTTAATTGTTACGTAATTAATTAAATAAAGAGGACAGGGAAACTACTTTTTTGCTACAAACAAAAACAAATACTTTATTAGATACTGACATATACATTTAGCAGAAATTCTAAATATAATACAGATGAGTACATTAATTAATTACAGACTGTGATCTGTGTGCCGCTTTGAGCTAGGACGCCGGAACCAAGAAGACGAAAGAACAGTAGAGAGAACAAAGAAACAAAGTTGTTTTCTTTTACACTACTTGACAATCATATTAATTATAACTCTCAGAGCGTATATATCACTTTCGTTTCCGTTTAATATCGATCATTATATTTTATATCGCTTTTTTCAAGAAGCGATGCTATATCCTAACGGCCCACTGTTCAGGATGGGTCATCCCCAGCTGAAAAACTTCATCGCTACCCTCATCAGTCCCCCTGGTCTGTCCTGTTTCCGCCTTCTCCTACACAGACCCTCCACATTCGGTACGGTGGTCTGAGCTACGGTGTTCACTCGGAATCGTTCCTGGTGGGTCCCTTCTGGGTCTTGTCGCTCATAGGCCGCGCTATGGCGCCAGTTACCCTAGACGACGCCACGATGTGCTGGAAGCACACCTACCAGCTTCACCCCCCTTGTGGTATGCAGCCGGTTCCTCTGCCCTTGGCCGGCCGGAGTGCCCGAGCGGTTCTAGGCGCTACAGTCTGGAACCGAACGATCGCTACGGTCGCAGGTTCGAGTCTGCTGTTCTTTTGGAGGTTGCGTTATTGTTTCGTTTTGGTGAGTCCAATAAATTGTTATCAGACTTGTGCTTTCTGCATTTACATTCTGCTAGCGCAGATACTTCAGTTTCCTTGTCAGTATTGGAGTGATGCTGTTTTTTTTGTTTTTTTGTTTTTTTAAATTTCACGTTGAAAACTGCCCTCTTACACCTAACTGATCATCACTCTACGATTTATCAAACCTGAACACGCGAAAGAAGACCTGAATTCAACCGAGGGCATGGATTTTAAATTTTGTAAAAAAAAAATTTAAATATTTAATTAATTTGTGCAATTTAAATCTACAGTAACCTAGAATGTTACAATGAGGCCACAGTACAATCACGATATTTCATCTGATTCTCTGTTATTCACGTTTTCTGCAGTATTTACCTTCATTTGTCTTTCATTTCCGTCTTTTACCCTACAAATCCATATCTTTTGATGAGTGCAGGTTTTAAACAGGTACGTGAAATGTTTTAAAACGTTTCAGACCTTTACAACGTATAATATGGCTGTCTTGTTTGTATTATCTAACGCTTCAAAAATGTACAGGAATATTTTTAGCCATGCAGGATTAGCCGAGCGGTCAAAGGCGCTGCTGTCATGGACTGTGCGGCTGGTCCCGGCGGAGGTTCGAGTCCACCCTCGGGCCTGGGTGTGTGTGTTTGTCCTTAGGATAATTTAGGTTAATTAGTGTGTAAGCTTGGTGACTGATGACCTTAGCAGTTAAGTCCCATAAGATTTCACACACATTTGAACATAAGATTTCACACACGTCTGTTGAATATTTTTTATAAGACAGTTGTACACAGATGTAAAAAACCGTGACAAGACTGTACTGCTCCACCATTCTTCACGGTACAGCAACAGAAACGTTCAATTTGCACACGGCGTGAAATCATTAATGTAACAATGAAATGAACATTTCAGTGGTATAAGAATTCCAACGAAGGGTGCAGGGGTGTTGCTGCTAATACCAAGGAAAGTGTCGCTGTAAGATATGAGGGAAAATATTGGCTTACCTTAGGTAACTGCCTAACACTTCATCGGTATACATTTATTGAAGCATAGAAGACTATAAGAGTTTTATTTGTTAAACTCTTTTTCCTTGTGTGTTCGAACAATCATCTTTATATATAGAAAATCAGCAAAAGAGTTCCGCCTTGGAAACCAAATTCCTTTTACATCTAATATGCAAAAAATACGGAGATCTCCTAAATCAAAATTTACATTCTATATTAGAGAGAACAACGCCTGTCCTGGTTATTGGGGAAGGTTATATACACTCCTGGAAATGGAAAAAAGAACACATAGACACCGGTGTGTCAGACCCACCATACTTGCTCCGGACACTGCGAGAGGGCTGTACAAGCAATGATCACACGCACGGCACAGCGGACACACCAGGAACCGCGGTGTTGGCCGTCGAATGGCGCTAGCTGCGCAGCATTTGTGCACCGCCGCCGTCAGTGTCAGCCAGTTTGCCGTGGCATACGGAGCTCCATCGCAGTCTTTAACACTGGTAGCATGCCGCGACAGCGTGGACGTGAACCGTATGTGCAGTTGATGGACTTTGAGCGAGGGCATATAGTGGGCATGCGGGAGGCCGGGTGGACGTACCGCCGAATTGCTCAACACGTGGGGCGTGAGGTCTCCATAGTACATCGATGTTGTCGCCAGTGGTCGGCGGAAGGTGCACGTGCCCGTCGACCTGGGACCGGACCGCAGCGACGCACGGATGCACGCCAAGACCGTAGGATCGTACGCAGTGCCATAGGGGACCGCACCGCCACTTCCCAGCAAATTAGGGACACTGTTGCTCCTGGGGTATCGGCGAGGACCATTCGAAACCGTCTCCATGAAGCTGGGCTACGGTCCCGCACACCGTTAGGCCGTCTTCCGCTCACGCCCCAACATCGTGCAGCCCGCCTTCAGTGGTGTCGCGACAGGCGTGAATGGAGGGACGAATGGAGACGTGTCGTCTTCAGCGATGAGAGTCGCTTCTGCCTTGGTGCCAATGATGGTCGTATGCGTGTTTGGCGCCGTGCAGGTGAGCGCCACAATCAGGACTGCATGCGACCGAGGCACACAGGGCCAACACCCGGCATCATGGTGTGGGGAGCGATCTCCTACACTGGCCGTACACCTCTGGTGATCGTCGAGGGGACACTGTATAATGCACGGTACATCCAAACCGTCATCGAACCCATCTTTCTACCATTCCTATACCGGCAAGGGAACTTGCTGTTCCAACAGGACAATGCACGTCCGCATGTATCCCGTGCCACCCAACGTGCTCTAGAAGGTGTAAGTCAACTACTCTGGCCATCAAGAATTCGGGATCTGTCCCCCATTGAGGATGTTTGGTACTGGATGAAGCGTCGTCTCACGCGGTCTGCACGTCCAGCACGAACGCTGGTCCAACTGAGGCGCCAGGTGGAGATGGCATGGCAAGCCGTTCCACAGGACTACATCCAGCATCTCTACGATCGTCTCCATGATAGAATAGCAGCCTGCATTGCTGCGAAAGGTGGATATGCACTGTACTAGTGCCGACATTGTGCATGCTCTGTAGCCTGTGTCTATGTGCCTGTGGTTCTCTCAGTGTGATCATGTGATGTATCTGACCCCAGGAATGTGTCAATAAAGTTTCCACTTCCTGAGACAATGAATTCGCTGTGTTCTTATTTCAATTTCCAGGAGTGTATATATGTGCGATTCCTTTAAATTATTGATTGACTAACAGGACCATAAAATGAGATAATTCTATTAAACAGGAGTTGTACGGATTATCATGGTTGTAAATAATCGCGTATCTCTGTGATTTTAATTGATGTAGCTTAAAGTTTGAATTTAGAAGACATATGGACAGTTATTAAAATTGTTTAAATTAACGGATTTACAGACATGAAACGACATGAAATGCTGTCAGTGGCAACTGAACCGATTCGCTGTGCTTGCAATGTAATGAATATAAAGATACAATACGTGGAAATAGGTCAGCTACAAAGTGAAATTATTTTGCACTATACGTTGGCGAAAAGAAGAGAATTCTAATTATAAACGTCAATAGTATTTAGAGCCTTCAGTAACGTGTTTAATGGCGAGTAATGAGAAAAGATGAATATCCTAAAAGAATTGACTGAAGTTATAAACAGACTCTACGAAGCCTCAAAAATGAATATAAAAACGGGAAGAAGAAAGGTAGACATGACTTTTAAATGAATATGTACAACACAGGTGCACATTGTCATCTGTTCTTTTCAACCAAGACGCCGTGTGTAACTGGATGCAACTTCATCCAACAGTGGTGACATATCAAAAGAAAAAGTTTGAATAAAATGCGTACGATACTCAGAACCTTACGACTGTCGTAGAGAGAACACATTATAATTTAAACAAATTATGTAAAGGATTT
The DNA here is from genome assembly GCF_023897955.1 of Schistocerca gregaria. Lineage (NCBI taxonomy): Eukaryota > Metazoa > Arthropoda > Insecta > Orthoptera > Acrididae > Schistocerca > Schistocerca gregaria. The sequence goes on along the minus strand of NC_064922.1, from coordinate 801,811,992 downwards.
GCTGTCAAAAGTTCTATAGCTGAGATAAAAATACCTTAATTCTGATGAAACGATCCAGGCCCATGGAAGTTTGTTTTAAAAGGCGTGGTGTTAAAGCAAGTATCATTGTCAAGAAATTCGGACTATAAAATTGACTAGATTTGGCACTGATCATAATACTTTCAAGAAGAAGACCTGGCAAAACACTATATAAAATTCTCTGTTTTTAGCGCAGTGGAAGTGGGCTGTAACTAGAACAATCATTGGAAGAAGAGATGGAAGGAATGTGTGAAGGCCCAAGAGAGGTAAAGTCACAATCTTGTAAGTAAAAGAAAATATTAAGAGAAGAGGAATAGTTGGACGCAGCAGTGACAATGAGAGTTGTGTACGCTCAGATGAGTGTATATATGAGGCAGCCTAAGTGCTAAAAAGACCACTATAAGCAACAAACCCGATTTAGTATCCTGGTCTATATCACTTTTTAGTTATTATTATACGAGGGTCGGTCAAAAAGTAATGCCTCCCATTTTTTTCTTCTTAAAAAAATTAAGTTAAGTGAAAAATTTGAATTTGGCGCCATTCCTCAAACCTTCTTCTGCAATCCACTGCAGTAGTAACTTTCTGTGTCAACAGGTGGCAGCACAGCAGAAGTTTGTAAGATGGCCGACATCGATGTTCGTTTGAGACAGCGTTGTGTGATTGAATTCTTGAATGCAGAAGGTGAAACGCCCATACGCATTCATGAAAGACTGAAGAAGGTGTATGGTGTTGTGACAGTGGATGTCAGCACTGTTAGACGATGGGTTCGTCGTTGTAAGGAAGCTGAAGGGCAAACACCGTTGACTGACGAAAAGCGGAGCGGCAGGCCGGTGAGTGCAGTGACTCCACACAACATTCAGCAAGTTGATGACATCATTCGTGGTGACTGCAGATGAAGTGTGTCGCATTATTTCTCTTAGTAAAGGCAGTGTGATCACGATTATTAAACAATTGGGGTACTCAAAAGTTTGTGCACCATGGGTTCCAAGAATGTTAACCGATCAGAATAAAGAGGCAAGGAAAACAATAGCCTCCCAACACTCGCAGCGCTTCCGTTTGGAGGGAGATGAGTTTCTGAAAAAAATTGTGACCGGGGACGAAACATGGGTGCATTTTTTTGAACCCGAATCAAAGAGGCAGTCAATGGAGTGGCGTCACACAAGCTCGTCGAGGAAGAAAAAATTCAAAACTGTGCGATCGGCAGGGAAAGTTATGGCAACAGTTTTCTGGGAAACAGAGGGTGTGATTCTGGTTGATTTTTTGGAGCAGGGATGCACAATAAATTCTGTTCAATACGTCACAACCCTCAAAAAACTTAAAGCACGTCTTCAGCGAGTTCGCCCAACAAAATCAATGGCAGATGTTCTTCTTTTGCATGACAATGCAAGACCACACACCAGTCATCACACCTCTGACGAGATTGTCAAAATTGGATGGGAAGTTTTGCCTCATCCCCCATACAGCCCTGACCAGGCACCATCAGACTTCCATCTGTTCGGGCCACTAAAAGAAGCTCATTGTGGGATTCATTTTGAAGATGAGGAGGCCGTCAAAACATCCGTGCGTCAATGGCTTAGGAAGCAGAGCTGTGATTTTTACCGTGCTGGGATACATGCCCTTGTTCAAAGATGGATCAAAACTGTAGTGATGGGCGGAGATTACACTGAAAAATGACAAAATGATCCTCAATGTTGTGGTTTTCAACCTATGTAATTGCATTTAAATTTCCTGACAATTAAACGTAGAAAAAAAATAGGAGGCATTACTTTTTGACTGACCCTCGTATATTCGTATAGATAACTGAAAGCGAACGTGAAATTTATATAATGTTGATAGTACCAGGGCTTGCTGGAAAGTAATGCCTCTGACATTTTTGTACGAATGCTCTTACATGTTTTCAAGTAAAACAAAGTTATTAATATACTACATATTTATCCTTCATGGCTACAAGTTGATATGTCAACATAGGGAACTTTGAGTAGAACATATTTCTCGAAACGAGGAGCCAGTTTGTTGATATCGTCACTGTGAATGTCTGACTCGTTGACGAAGTCTCAAACTCACCTCTAGTCGCATCGCTTCATCACTGTGAAACACGAAAACCTGATGATCGAAGACAGTAAGCGCAACGCGTTGCATTGTTGCAGCTGCCGCAAAGCTGTTGTGTCCTGTGTCATTGTTATGCTGAAGGAGAGAGTGATCCACGTGTAGACGAACCCTTCGAATACGAAACTAGATTACAGCGCACTATTTCTCATGTACCTACATCTACATCTACATACATACCCTGCAATCCACCATACGTTGCGTGACGGAGTGTACGTCGTACCACGACTAGCATCTTCTACCCCTGTTCCACTCCCAAACAGAACGAGGGAATAATGACTGCCTATATGCCTCTGTACGAGCCCTAATCTCACTTATCTTATCTTTGTGGTCTTTCCGCGAAATGTAACTTGGCGGCAGTAAAATAGTACTGCAGTTATGTTTTCTATTTGGAGTCCTCTAGGGGCACAGAGCTAAATATGTAGACATGAAGAATAAAGGTGTAGAGTATTAATAACATTTGTTTTTATTAAAAGCCTTAACAGTTCTCACACAAAAAAATTGGAGGCATTACTTTTCAGCACGTCCTCTGGTACCGTCGTCCACAGATTAACGACTGAGCTCAGCTTTAGTTCTCATCGTCTTGAGAAGGGGTAGCAGGTGTGCGGTGAACAGGGCAATGGAAGACACGGAGTGGTTTGTAGCCAACCCTGTGGCGTTGTAGAGCTAAAGGGGTGGCTTAGTCCGGGAATCCAATTGCACTGAAGACGGAGACGTGGTAATTTCACGCATCCTGGCTCCAAGTGCAGGGAGAATTGCCTTCGAAGAAGTGCTCGCCCAATGTCCTGCCTCTAATTCGTTCCGGAGGACACCAATCGTCTCTCAGCTGGGACGAGCAGTGTCTCACCATCCCCAGTGTCTCACGGACTTGACTCCCAATTACATCTAGAGCGTCTTCGCAGCGGTGAACACTGTCTGCTGTAATTCACCACTGTCAGGGAACACGAGATATACTTGCGGTATTAGCAATTTGAAAGGCAAGTCTTGCGGAGGAATATGGGTTCACAGCCATCCTTTTTCATGATGCATCTCCTTGACAGATCCTATATACCTTTATTCTAAAGTTACTAGTAATATTTTTAGCATTATATTTCATGGATCATTAGTACCATGAAACATAAAAGGTTTGTTTTTAATATGTACTTCCTACACAAAATCTTCTACATTTTACACGCATACAAATTGTCTTATGTAAGAGAAGGAGTAGTCAAGGACACATTTTCCCAGATTGTTTCGTTATGCAACTTTCCTGTTGGTTATATACTTTATTTCAATGGGTGAGCAATTAAAAATGGTTGTGGCACATTTTGCACCACTTTGAAGAAAATATTAGTGGTGAATACAGATTGTAATTTTTTTCTGATATTGTAATTATTACATCACTGTTGCATTTGAGCTGTAGCGACCTGTATTCAAGTGATATCATGGGGGAATCAATACATTATGAGACGGCAGTAAAATTTTCTGACTCCTTAAGTAGATGCCTGCAGGGTTATCGTGGCTGAGCGCCACATTATTCTGACTACACCATTTGAGCAGGGAAAACATTATTCCTCATTCAATTACTGCTATTATTACTATCATTACTACCGACTTTTCAACACTACTGACCCACGTGATGTACAATAAATTGAATTTTCATGCTTTTATTTCGACTTTTATTCGTGCCTTTATTGCTTCCATCCAGTCAGAAATGGCTATCTTCCACACGTCACAACAATCCGTTCCGCTCTCATTGGCTTTTGCTGCCAAGTCAGAAGTGCAGCCATAAATTTTCTGTTTAAATATTTTCCTATACGGTGCATCAAGTTTTGTTATTTGTGCTTCCTTCAGATCTACTTTAACTGCACGGATCCATCATTTTGTTTCAAGTTTTTCTTAAGAGCGAGATTTGTACTAATAGTCCACTAAGTCATAAATTTTCTTAGTATCTACACATTTTCTGATGCCTGAGAATCATTCTCCGAAATTAAATTTTCTCTAAGCAAGGAGTATTTGTTTCGAAACCAATTCGAAATTCCCGAAAACTGCGTTCAAGTTATTTTAGTCTTCAGTAAACAAAACAGTGAGATAGAATTTTGTATGGGACAAGAAGCACCAAAATCCCTATAAAACACTATTAACTTTCATTTATTCTCTCTTTCTATGTAGTGGATGTATCAATGCGGTATGTATCTCATTCGTAATACTCTCAGTTCGTAAAATGTTTGCATGATCAGTGCAATTTCCTTAAAGGATTAAGCGTTGGCTAATTTTAGTCTTTCCACAGAATTGTCTTCAACAGTTGCTCTGTTGCATTTAGATGTCTGAATCTCTCTTTGAGTTTTCTATTCATCTGGTGATTGTGTATTTGGAATGGTTTTAAGAGAATTTCTGGTTGAGATATTTCAGTGGGCTGAGGCTAATTTAGAAGTTTTAGAAAATATTTCCCAATTTGTCTGTTGTGTTCTTGCTTGTTGATTGTTGGCTGTCATTTTATTTTTTGAATCGGTGGTTTTGAGGCTGGTATCCATGAAATTTTGTTTCAAAGATTTTTAAAAAATTACCTAAGGTGTTACTGTTACTTACTGTAAATGTGTTGAGCGGAAATTTTACTACTTGCCCACAATATTCATTCCACCACATCCAACCAGGGGTGTTCTTTCGCATTCTCAGGAGAATTAGGTTTCTGGCTGTTTTGATAAACATATGTTTGGAGGCAATTGGAGACAATTTTGTACTTTCGTTTTGTTGACTTTGTTTGTTAATGATTGTGTTTGGATTACGTTAGTATTAAATGTACCAATTAGTGACATCCTTAATTTTTTAACGTTGAAATTTAGTTTTACTCCAGTTAAGGTGAGCGGTGTTAATATTAGTTCTTTGCGTACTTAAGCATGTAAAATCTCCTTTCAGCGTGAATATGAGACTGTGATGTGGACAGCTGGCCAGTCTTCTACATGCGTATTGTGTATCTTGATTTTAGGTTTCTCCTGGAAATTTGTTGACATCGATTTGAGGTTACTATTTCTATACACCTCTACCAGTCAGTTCCATTTGGTATATGCATGCATACAGAAATCATCAAATGTTTCCTGAGTTTCTCCTCTTTCGCAACCTTGCACTAAGATAACCAATTTGAAATTTCTCACTATTTTCATGGAATTTTCGAGATTAAAGTATGTACCGCTCTGCATCGCTTATTTCCTTTTTCTGGGCATGTTTGATTTACTTGGTTAATATGCATATGTGCATTAATTACTGTGTACAGTTTATGTGCACATTTCAAGGAAATTTGTTGTGCACTGGCTATACTTCGATTATAAAAATAAGGATACTTCGGAAATAGCACATACAACCTCCAGTTGTGTATTTTTGAGGATGCTCTTGTCTGGTTTACTTTTGAACGGTTTGTAATTTTAAAAATTCAACATGTCCTCATATGACAATCTCGTATATTGCAATGCTAAAATTTTAATTTCTTGTTCTTTAGGGGTTTGTTACTACTCGGTATTCAATTCCAAGACTCGTTTGATGCAGGCCCATATGCTGTTCTACACTGTGCCAGCCTCTTTATCTCCAAATAATTACAGCCATCTACATACCTGTAACTCTGAACCTGCTTACTGTATTCATCTCTTCTTCTTTCACTAGTATTTTTACACTCACCCTCCCACCGCCCACATACAAACCACCCTCCAGTACTAAATTGGTGATATATTGATGACTTATAGGAAAGCGTTGAGTGCGAGGTCTTATAATTGTTCATAACTCACCATTAGAAAGAAAGTATGTTTCCGGAGATTCAGAAGTCAGTCTTCACAAAATGTACGTCGTTGAAATTCAAGAAATGTTCAAAGCAAACCACTTACTGGCACCATGAACACCAAAAGAAAAACTACTTGTCACAGTGATCAGAAAGGTTCGCACAACCAAGACCGATGGCGTCCTCCTTGAAAGTTACAGACAATGCAGGACCTTAAGTTACGTTTTTTTCTCTTTCAGTCGTCAGTATTCTGACTCTTTGATGCGGCCCGCCACGACGTGCTACCTTGTGCCAAGGTCTTCATTTCAGATTAGCACTTGCAACCTATGTCCTGAATTATGTGCTGGATGTTTTCAAATATCTGTCTTCCTTTACAGTTTTGCCATCTATAGTTACCTCTAGTACCATAGAAGTCAGTTCCTGATGTCTTACCAGATGTCCTATAATCCTGTCACTTCTCCTTGTCAGTGTTTTCCTCATATTGTTTTCCTCTCCGATTCTGTGCGGAGCCTCCTCTTTCCTTACCTTATTTTCCTCTGCCTCGAGATGACAGGGTGTTTGTGCTGTTCTCATCATTTCATCTACATTCATGAAAGTGGCAAGATTGGACTGAGCAAAAGTTGGGAATTTGTACGGACGCTGAAAACCTCAAGTGCTTTGATTCTCTTCTGTTTCGGCTTTTCCACAGTCTATGTTTCACTACTGTACAATGCTGTGCTCCATACATACATTCTCAGAAGATTTTTCTGAAGTTGAGGCCTATGATTGACACTAGCGGACTTGTCTTGGTCATGAATGCCTTTTTGCCAGTGCTATTTTTGATGTCCTCCCACCTCCGTCCATCACTGGCTATTTTGCTGCCTAGGTAGAAGAATTCCTTAATATCATCTACTTTTAGACCACCAACTTCATTTTGAGTTTCTCGCTGTTCTCATTTTGCTACTTCTCTATAGTTTCTCCAACTTCATGTTGAGTTTTTCGCTGTTCTCATTTCGCTACTCCTCAATAGTTTCGCCTTCCTTAGATTTACTCGCAACCCATATTCTGTACTCATTAGACCGTCCATTCTCTTCAGCAGATCATGTAATTCTTCTTCACTCTCACTCAGGATAGCAAGGTCATCAATGAATCGTATCATTGATGCCGTTTCACACTCTACTTAATACTACTCCTGAAACTTTCTTTTATTTCCATCGTTTCTTCTTCGTCGTACAGAGTCAACAGTAGGGGCGAAAGACTACTTCCCCTTTTAATCCGACCCATTCGTTCTTGGTGGTTCACTCTTATTATTCACTCTTGGCTGTTGTACATCTTGTGTATGACCCGTCTCTCCTTCGTAGCTTACCCACATTTTTCCCAGAATTTCGAACATCTTGTATCATTTTGCACCGTCGAATACTTTTTCTAGGTCGACTCTTCCTATGGACGAGTCTTGATGTTTCTTTAGTCTTGCTTCCATTATCAACAGCAGGATCAGAATTGCCTCCCTGTGCCTATAATTTTTCTGAAGCCAAACTGATCGTCATTTAGCATATCCTCAATTATCTTTCCCATTGTTCTGTATATTAATCTTGTCAGTAACTTGAATGCATGAGCTGTTAAAGCTGACTGTGCGATAATTCTCGCAGTTCTCAGTTATTTCAGACTTCGGAACTATGTGTGGATGGTGTTTTATTCAAAAGTCAGATGGTATATTGCCAGACTCATACATTCTACACACCAACGTGAACAGTCGTTTTGTTGCCACTTCCCCTGATGATTCTACAAATTCTCATGGAACATTATCGTTACCTTCTGCCTTATTCGATTTCACTACTTCAAAGCTCTCTTAAATTCTGATTCTAGTGCTGGATATGCTATCTCTTCTAAATCGACTCCTGTTTCTTCTTCTGTCACGTAAGAAACATCTTCCCCCTCAAAGAGACCTTCAAGTGATCTCTTTACACCCATCCGCTGTCTCCTCCACACTTAACAATTGAATTCCTGTTGCACTCTTAATGTTAGCATCCTTGCTTTTAATTTCACCGTACCTACGTGTCCACTTTTAAGGAATGGCTATATAATCATATTGTTGCAACAGAGTGATGAGAACTGATCGAATGTGATGGCATGCCCAGAATATGTCCTGGAGCTTATTGTGGAACCGGCTATTCTTAAAGGGGCAGCTGCAGGTAATCCGATAATATGTTTTATGGGCACGGAAAAACTAACATCCAGAGGGTGAATTTGTCCATTGGTTCTAGGTGGTATGAATTCTTATGTGACTCACTTTTCAGGAAGGATGTTTAGCTCTAAGGGAGTACGATATTTATACGCTTAGCTGAAATCAGGCGAAAGCAAGTTATTCTGACCGATTAATGAAAACAATCAGTGCTCACACGAAAGTTGTAGTTATCTTACGCCAGTTTTCCCATTCTTGCTTACTGTGACATAAGTATTCCCTACTGCCCTTGCAAGATCACGGATATGAGAAAGAATCCTAGTAGGCAGAGCACCCTAACAATCGGCATATTGTGTAGGAGCGAGTGAAGACGTTGATGTTGGTTAATCCTTTCATAAGCATTTCCTCTTCAAATCCTGACAGGTCGGAGCTGAAAACAAATTCCTTTTTGATCGATACGATACTTTGGTTTTCATCATCTATAAATATTCGGACCGATTCCCCAGTTTGCATCGTCAAGTTGATGCTTTGTTTGAAGTTTAGTTATCGAAATGCATAGCACTATTTGATATTATGCAAACGTCTTTTACTTCCCTTGAAATGAACTGTAATCTACACTCCTGGAAATTGACATAAGAACACCGTGAATTCGTTGTCCCAGGAAGGTGAAACTTTATTGACACATTCCTGGGGTCAGATACATCACATGATCACACTGACAGAACCACAGGCACATAGACACAGGCAACAGAGCATGCACAATGTCGGCACTAGTACAGTGTATATCCACCTTTCGCAGCAATGCAGGCTGCTATTCTCCCATGGAGACGATCGTAGAGATGCTGGATGTAGTCCTGTGGAACGGCTTGCCATGCCATTTCCACCTGGCGCCTCAATTGGACCAGCGTTCGTGCTGGACGTGCAGACCGCGTGAGACGACGCTTCATCCAGTCCCAAACATGCTCAATGGGGGACAGATCCGGAGATCTTGATGGCCACGGTAGTTGACTTACATGTTCTAGAGCACGTTGGGTGGCACGGGATACATGCGGACTTGCATTGTCCTGTTGGAACAGCAAGTTCCCTTGCCGGTCTAGGAATGGTAGAACGATGGGTTCGATGACGGTTTGGATGTACCGTGCACTATTCAGTGTCCCCTCGACGATCACCAGAGGTGTACGGCCAGTGTAGGAGATCGCTCCGCACACCTTGATGCCGGGTGTTGGCCCTGTGTGCCTCGGTCGTATGCAGTCCTGATTGTGGCGCTCACGTGCACGGCGCCAAACACGCATACGACCATCATTGGCACCAAGGCAGAAGCGACTCTCATCGTCGAAGACGACACGTCTCCATTCGTCCCTCCATTCACGCCTGTCGCGACACCACTGGAGGCGGGCTGCACGATGTTGGGGCGTGAGCGGAAGACGGCCTTACGGTGTGCGGGACCGTAGCCCAGCTTCATGGAGACGGTTGCGAATGGTCCTCGCCGATACCCCAGGAGCAACATTGTCCCTAATTTGCTGGGAAGTGGCGGTGCGGTCCCCTACGGCACTGCGTAGGATCCTACGGTCTTGGCGTGCATCTGTGCGTCGCTGCGGTCCGGTCCCAGGTCGACGGGCACGTGCACCTTCCACCGACCACTGGCAACAACATCGATGTACTGTGGAGACCTAACGCCCCACGTGTTGAGCAATTCGGCGGTACGTCCACCCGGCCTCCCGCATGCCCACTATACGCCCTCGCTCAAATTCCGTCAACTGCACATACGGTTCACGTCCACGCTGTCGCGGCATGCTACCAGTGTTAAAGACTGCGATGGAGCTCCGTATGTCACGGCAAACTGGCTGACACTGACGGCAGCGGTGCACAAATGCTGCGCAGCTAGCGCCATTCGACGGCCAACACCACGGTTCCTGGTGTGTCCGCTGTGCCGTGCGTGTGATCATTGCTCGTACAGCCCTCTCGCAGTGTCCGGAGCAAGTATGGTGGGTCTGTCACACCGGTGTCAATGTGTTCTTTTTTCCATTTCCAGAAGTGTATATCGCGAGCAGTTTGCTGTGTTTAACATAGTAGGTCACTGTCATGCACAGCATTTGAATTGTATCAAGCATCCTCGAAACACGCTAACATCACTTTATTTTCCAAGAGTGCCTTGGTCACCCTTGAATATCGATAGGTTTTCTTATGTACTACACGGTTACATTGCTACGGACTTATTCGAAATCTGTTCATAATTAATTCCTTACTATGCTGCGGATGATCTTCTATGTACGCAATTATGTTTAGTATCCGTTCCTCGGACAACGAGTGTCCCTTACTACGTTTAAATGGAGACAGGATTTGTGGCTACCTCTCCGTTAAGAATGACGAACTACATGGCTCGGCAACAGTTTCAATATCATTTTTATTTGTTAAGCACGTATCACCATCATTTTACTCCTCATGCACATTGGCCACACAATCCAGCGTGTACGTACCACACATCCCACTGACTGATATTGTAGAAACCCTAATATTTCATGTGCGCCTTTTTCTCATTCGGCGAAATTTCTTGTTTTCGTATGTGACAAAATGTCACCTCCGGCAGTTGTAGTTTTTGAAATAATTCAATGTTTGCTTTGTTCATCGATGCAATTGCTGTGCTTTGTATCAACACCACTAGCACTGTAATGCTTGTCCATTGAGCTTCTCAACTACGCTCCGTAGCCTCATGTGCTCGCTATTGGATACCTCCAGCCCCCCCCCCCCCCCCCCCCCAGTTGCCATTAGCAGCCAATATTGTGGATGCATGGTAAAAAATATGTTGGCGTAGAACACCGTTAATATCACTGGCCTTCTGCGACGTGTCAGAATGTATTCTATCAACCGCTCCTTCCTTTAGTCGCGCCATTAATTCCTTGTCTCCCTATTTCTAATCATTGTCTTCAGCATTCGTCTATAGCACCACATTTTAAGAGCCTCTATACTGTTCTTGTGTAAGCTGTTTATCATCAGTGTTTCACTTTCACACGTGGCTACTCTCCAGACAAATACCATCAGAGAACATTTCTTAACACTGAAAATTGTATTCAGAGTTAACAAATTTCTCTTCATTAGAAACGCTTTTCATTCCTTTTTCAGTCTACATATTATATCCGCCTTCTGCCATTATCAGTTAGTTTGCTACCAGAATAGCAAAACTCAACCACTGGTTCTAACAACTCGTTTCCTAATCTAATTCCCTCAGTATCTACTGCTTTAAATCGACTACATTGGCTTACCGTTGTTTTGCTTTTCGATGCTCATGTGACATCCTCCTTTCAAGGCACTGTCGAATCTGTTCAACTGCTCTTCCAATTCCTTTGATTTCTTTAAGTATATTTTTTGTAGACTTTTCTGCCTTTAGAAGTGAACTACAGCAAATTGAGTAAAAGATTTTATGGGCTCTAGTTTTCAGAAAGCGTTAGCGACAGCCCCAGACATGGAACAGGTCCCGCCCATTCATCCCCCTCCTCATGCATCCCTCATGGTAACCGGAACGGTAGAGGGTGAAGGCTTTGATACACACCGTGTAGCTCATATCGCATGGTCTTTGGCCGTCGTCACTGCAGGGGGCATCGGTTTCTCATTTGCTGCTTGCTATCTGTAGTGATTTGCAGAGTAAGTGTTTGCTAGTTTGCCATGTTTTACAGCGTGAACATTTGTTCGTCGCCTTTTCCAGGGTGTTGCAGTCAGAGAATTTGCTTTTTCCTCGCCTTTTTGTATTCAACGTTTTTTTTACCGAGGTTGCTTGTACTAGCAACGTTGCGTAGTTAAAAGTATCTAAAACGAGTGCATTTAAGTGTAAAATTTGTGGAAACGAAGATAAGTACCATAAGACTCTGAGTGAAATCTGTAATATTCATGTGAAGGCGAAGTTTTTAAGTGGAAAGCGGAAATTGAACGCATTACACAATCCAGATTCTTCATAAACTGTGTCATTAAGTTTGTTGATACTTCTGAACCTGTATGACTGTTTGCCATCGTTCAGGTGAAGGGATAAAACACCTAAAATTGGTAAACAGTAACAGAGTTAACGCAAAGTGCCTCGCAGGAATTAAAGTCCTCCATAAGGAAAGAAGGAGCCTCGTTGAGTTTGTGTTGACTCATTGAACACAATTTAGTCTTCAGTCATTAGAATCTGACACCGCAAGAACGTGAAAGCATAGTTGCTGTAGGATGTGGCATGATGATCTGTTTCGCTTTTAGGAAACAGCTTCCTCTGTGTCATGTGTTTTTTCTTGTGACTCCTTCTGCGCTAGGGAAAGAACTGATAATGTGGGTTCAAGCAGCATCTACTTTTGTCGACGATGATGTCACAATTGTTTCACTGGGAAACATTCCGGCATCATTCAGATAATCTTTTTCTTTTCAACTGATAGTGTTTCTTGGGTGCTGGATTCTGATTTACAGTTCATAGGTCTAAAATTGCATCCTTCTTATTAATCACAGACACATCTACAGTATCAGTTACAAGTACATCTGAGAGTTCATGATTTTACAAAGGAATATCACCTCTTCTCGTCTTTTTCATTTTGCAAACAATATGTTGTTGTTGTTGTTATTGGTCTTCAGTACTGAAACGGGTTTAATGCAGCTCTCCATGCTACTCTATCCTGTGCAAGCTGCTTCATCTCCCAGTACCTACTGCATCCTACATCTTTCATAATCTGCTTAGTGTATTCATCTCTTGGTCTCCCCCTACGATTTTTACCCTCCACGCTGCCCTCCAACACTAAATTGGTGATGCCTTGATACCTCAGAACATGTCCTACCAACCCATCCCTTCTTCTGGTCAAGTTGTGCCACAAACTTCTCTTCTCTCCAATCCTATTCAATACTTCCTCATTAGTTATGTGATCTACCCATCTAATCTTCAGCATTCTTCTGTAACACCACATTTCGAAAGCTTCTATTCTCTTCTTGTCCAAACTATTTATCGTCCATGTTTCACTTCCACACATGGCTACACTACATACAAATACTTTCAGAAACGACTTTCTGACACATCTATACTCGATGTTAATAAATTTCCCTTCTTCAGAAACGCTTTCCTTGCCATTGCCAGTCTGCATTTTATATCCTCCCTACTTCGACCATCATCAGTTATTTTGCTCCCCAAATAGCAAAACTCCTTTACTACTTTAAGTGTCTCATTCCTAATCTAATTCCCTTAGCATTACCCGACTTAATCCGACTACATTCCATTATCCTCGTTTTGCTTTTGTTGATGTTCAGCTTATATCCTACTTTCAAGATGCTATCCTTTCCACTGAACGGCTCTTCCAAGTCCTTTGCTGTCTCTGACACAATTACAATGTCATCGCCGAACCTCAAAGTTTTTATTTCTTCTCCATGGATTTTAATACCTACTCCGAATTTTTCTTTTGTTTCCTTTACTGCTTGCTCAATATACAGATTGAATAACATCGGGGAGAGGCTACAACCCTGTCTTACTCGCTTCCCAACAACTGCTTCCCTTTCATGTCCCTCGACTCTTACAACTGCCATCTGGTTTCTGTACAAACTGTAAATAGCCTTTCGCCACCTGTATTTTAACCCTGCCACCTTTAGAATTTGAAAGAGAGTATTCCAGTCAACATTGTCAAAAGCTTTCTCTAAGTCTACAGATGCCATAAACGTAGGTTGCCTTTCCTTTATCTTTATTCTAAGATAAGTCGTAAGGTCAGTATTGCCTCACGTGTTCCAGTATTTCTACGGAATCCAAACTGATCTTCCCTGAGGTCGGCTTCTACTAGTTTTTTTCATTCGCCTCTAAAGAATTCGTGTTAGTATTTTGCAGATGTGGGTTATTAAACTGATCGTTCAGTAATTTTCACATCTGTCAACATCTGATTTCTTTGGGATCGGAATTATTATATTCCTCTTGAAGTCTGAGGGTATTTCGCCTGTTTCATATATGTTGCTCACCAGATGGTAGAGTTTTATGAGGACTGGCTCTCGTAAGGCCGTCAGTAGTTCCAATGGAATGTTGTCTACTCTGGGGCCTTGTTTCGACTCAGGTCTTTCACTGCTGTCTCAAACTCTTCACGCAGTATCGTATCTCCCATTTTATTTTCATCTACATCCTCTTCCATTTCCATAATATTGTCCTCAAATACATCGCCCTTGTATTGACCCTCTATATACTCCTTCCACCTTCCTGCTTTCCCTTCTTTGCTTGGAACTGCGTTTCCATCTGAGCTTTTGATGTTTATGCAAGTGGTTCTCTTATCTCCAATGGTCTCTTTAATTTTCCTGTAGGCAGTATCTATCTTACCCCTAGTGATATAAGCAAACAATATGACTGCGGTTATACACATGTAGCTCTACACTGAACAGCTAAGATGATTTCACCACAAGAATTCTCTTTGGTTAGTCAAACACGCACTTCAATGTGAAAATACTTTCAAAATTAAAATCATAAAACGGAAAATCCAAGCTGAAATAACACTGATATTAAGGTAAAGGTAGAACGATAACATATAGATGAGCTGTTGAGTCCCTGAAAGGTACAACAAAAATACTGCTATACCTGTGAGCTTGTGGCCAAAAGGCCTTCTTGTGGTTGTTGTTGTTGTCTTCAGTCCTGAGACTGGTTTGATGCAGCTCTCCATGCTACTCTATCCTGTGCAAGCTGCTTCATCTCCCAGTACCTACTGCAACCTACATCCTTCTGAATCTGCTTAGTGTACGCATCTCTCGGTCTCCCTCTACGATTTTTACCCTCCACGCTGCCCTCCAATGCTAAATTTGTGATCCCTTGATGCCTCAAAACATGTCCTACCAACCGATCCCTTCTTCTAGTCAAGTTGTGCCACAAACTTCTCTTCTCTCCAATCCTATTCAATACCTCCTCATTAGTTATGTGATCTACCCATCTAATCTTCAGCATTCTTCTGTAGCACCACATTTCAAAAGCTTCTATTCTCTTCTTGTCCAAACTAGTTATCGTCCATGTTTCACTTCCATACATGGCTACACTCCAAACAAATACTTTCAGAAACGACTTCCTGATATATAAATCTATATTCGATGTTAACAAATTTCTCTTCTTCAGAAACGCTTTCCTTGCCATTGCCAGTCTACATTTTATATCCTCTCTACTTCGACCATCATCAGTTATTTTACTTCCCAAATAGCAAAACTCCTTCACCACTTTAAGTGTCCCATTTCCCAATCTAATTCCCTCAGCATCACCCGATTTAATTTGACTACATTCCATTATCCTAGTTTTGCTTTTGTTGATGTTCATCTTATATCCTCTTTTCAAGACACTGTCCATTCCATTCAACTGCTCTTCCAAATCATTTGCCGTCTCTGACAGAATTACAATGTCATCGGCGAACCACAAAGTTTTCACTACTTTTCCATGAATTTTAATACCTCCTCCAAATTTTTCTTTTGTTTCCTTTACTTCTTGCTCAATATACAGACTGAATAACATCGGGGAAAGGCTACAACCCTGTCTCACTCCTTTCCCAACCACTGCTTCCCTTTCAAGCCCCTCGACTTTAATAACCGCCATCTGGCCTCTGTACAAATTGTAAATAGCCCTCCGCTCCCTGTATTTTACCGCTGCCACCTTTAGAACTTGAAAAAGAGTACTCCAGTCAACATTGTCAAAAGCTTTCTCTAAGTCTACAAATGCTAGGAACGTAGGTTTGCCTTTTCTTAATCTTTCTTCTAAGATAAGTCGTAAGGTCAGTATTGCCTCACGTGTTCCAACATTTCGACGGAATCCAAACTGATCCTCCCCGAGGTCCGCATCTACCAGTTTTTCCATTCGTCTGTAAAGAATTCGCGTTAGTATTTTGCAGCCGTGGCTTATTAAACTGATAGTTGGAAGGCCTTCTTGTGTATATTTTCTACATTATAAGGCCTTCTTATCATGTAGAAAATGTACACACATATTCATGCAGCCACAACTCTCCCACAAATGAGCACTGTGTCGGGCCACGAACAAGGTTTTTCGGCTGTAATCTCACACATGAAGCAGTCTTTTTGTTGTGCCTGTCAGTGGCTCAATATCTTATCCATGTAGTGAGTTGTAATCTAGCCGTTATAAAATTAAAATATAAGACCCTTAGAACCCATGCAGCAGCATGTAAAATTGAAAACTCGTAGAATAGTTTCCATCTTCATTTGTCGTCAGCTGGTATTTTCACACGAGACTTGGGAACAGTAAGCTGTTACAGAGAACTTGATTTTCAATAATTATTCAACTGTCGGGAAACAAAGTTAAAAGATTCTTTTTCTGAGATGGGGGACTTTGAATGTGTCCTATTGTTTCTGCGTAAAATTCGGTTTACAATCTGCAGAGTTTTTATAGCCACACAGTGTCACTTTCTTAATCTGGTTATTGGATATCCTTACAGCATTCTGTTATGAAATACTCTATTATGCATGCTACAATAATCACACACACACACATTCGTAAAGAAACTTAATTATTAACACAGTGAAGTAAACATTTCTCTCAAGGTACATTGTGTTATGTATGTTTTTGATTGTGATGTGTTCTGTGTGTGACTGTCTGTTTCTGCTTTGGCCATGAGGAATATATTCCAGTTTTTATTGATCAATGACAAAACCCGCGGAATTATGTGATTCAGTTTCTGATTTGGCTCATTTGTTCAGTTTGTGGTGAATTTCAAAATCTATAAGCAAGAGTTTTATTTCACAATATCATGAAAAGAACTGATTTCAAGACTCTCTGAGCTTCTGAAAAGCATGATGAAAAGATTCTTCACACAAAAAAAAATAATGACTCGTATAGAGGCTGGCTAGCTGGGGACGACATATCTGCAGTGTTTGTAGCCCCTTCCCGAAATGCTAAATGTTTCAGAAAGGCTTCCACAGACAGACACTACCCTTATGGAAGATCCATGTCCAAGTCCAGCTAAATCCACTCATTCAGCACTTTCTATTCCAGCCCTGTCAGAGGATTGACCTTGCTCATCGAAAAGACCAAGCCACCTTTGAAAGCACCTGTTATATATAACAGCTCTGCTGCAGTCATTGTTCAGCATTTTGTGTTGGTATGACTACCAACCAGCTGTTCACATAGATAAATGGCCACCATCAGACTGTGGCCAAAGTAAAATTGGACTGCCCTGTGGCACAACATCCATCTTACATAACATATTTGATTTCAATAGTTGATTCACAACCCAGGCCATCTGGATCATCCCTTTCACCACCAGGTTTTCTAAACTGCCCAATAGGAGACATCCTTAAAACATATTGCCTACTCCGAAATCATCCCATCCTGAACCTACGCTAACATACTGACCCCACATTCTCCATCCAACTGTTTCCAGCCCTCTCTGTCCTGTCACCGCAATTCGCCTCCCTATCACTCTCATTATGTATGTTCTCTGCCATTGCATCTATCTGTTTTTTTCCTTCTCTGCTTCTTTCTTTTCTGTTCCCCATATTCTCCCTGTCCCACAACTTCCCAATGCTATATCTGTCAGCACTATCCTGTCATCTCTAGTCACAGTGCGCTTCGCCAGGCAAGGCCGATTCATATTTTCTCACCCATATACCACTGTCCCTGACCCTTACCCACCCTTCCCTAGATAGTTCAACGTGTTTCTGTCGCAGTCTGGCTGTAAGTAAAAGTCATGTGTGTGCGTGGGTGTTCTAGCTCGTGTGAATGTGTTTTTCTCTTTTCTGAAAGGGCCTTGGCTGAAAGCTTATATGTATCAATATGTATCAGTCTCCTCATCATGTATGCATGCAGCTCAACGCATCTTCACGGAAATTAACGATCTACCCTTTAACAAAGATCAAAATTATGAACTGACCAGCAGTTCAATGGACATATCTGATTACCTAGAGCAGTGCTCCCACAAGTGGGAATACTTCAGTCTTCCATTAACGTTTGCTAAACAGATGCAGAGCAAATGATTTCATCTGGAGACAAGACTGTTGGAACAAAAGTTCAGGGATACAGGAACATGAGAGAAATGAAAGTGTGAGGTGAGTGGAAACAAAACAAAAAAACCTACTGAAAAGTGGTGTTGTAAGGTAATATATACAAGAGAGAAACATAATTGTACAGTTCTTCTATAATCCAGTTTAATTATGTGTAAATGACCAGAGAAGAGCGATCTACCTCGTTATTTTATATAGAGAAATTGACAACAATAAAACTTCAGCTTTCTGTGCTCTTGGTAACATATTTATACTGAAATGAGCTATTATGTTATGGATCCTTTGGTAGCACAAACAAAACTTGGTGTACAATGTAAAGTTACACAAATGTGGACATGTGTTTGTACATTTTTATGAGAAAGAGCCCTCTTGGATGCAAATGTTTGGAGTTGGCGCGGCCATGCTGGGGTCTCTCGGCTGGCTGCGCCTCATCAGAGGCCTCGTGGTGCCGAATGTTAGTCAGGGTTCAGGCCGACCACGTGGCTGGCAATTCCTTGGTGATGCTGTGTCAGTGAAAGAGATTTGTATGCTGAAAGAGACGAAGATGGTGGACTTTGTGAAGCAATCGTGGCAGACATTTCACAGTTCGTATAGAAGTTAAAAGTAGCCAGATGAATCATGATACCTCAAAAAGAAACATGTACATTACCATTATTTGCACGACGATTCTGCTGGTGTGATCAGATTTTCAATATCATTATTTCTTTAAAGTTTAGTATTTGACAATAAATTATACAAGTAACACACAACAACGAATTTACAAAATCTAAACGCCTCATCCTATTTTGTCGATCATCGTGTCTTTAGAAAGCTATTAGTGTACACCTAAATTGATGTGAATTTCAGGCATTTAACGTGAATAGTATATGAGTTATTGGAGGTCAAAGTGGCCGATAACTATTAATCTCGTCAGGCTATAAGTAATCCACAGTGACACGAAAAAACGGTAGCAGTATACCTATAAATATATTTATTCGTTTATGTCTTTGTTTACATCCGATACATCCTATTCATGAATTTCATTCAACTATGCCTTGTGACATATCGAGTGAACTTTGTCTTTTGGTGATAGAGAAACGAGGCCATTTGCTCAATAATACTTTCAAGAATGTATGAGTAATATTACACATTCTGTCTCCATAATGAGAAAATGGCATGATGATGCATTTAGAGCTCTGTGTTATGCAATTTTAAAGAGATAATTTTCTGGCGTTTTGTTTCTTGCCAGTTGTTTTATAAATGCGATAATGGACAAAAACTGCAGTGAACGACTTTTTCATTCTCGTTTTTATTCAGTCAAATTTTTACATATAATTTCTTTGCATTAAATAACAAGCTTATATACAGTATTTGATGTTCGGTCGTGTCCCAGTGTGGTATAGAATGACTGCTCCATATAGTGATGGAAGGTCAGTGGAAATGTCCAAGCAGACTGCAACAACACGTCATTGCATATCATCAGATGTAGTTGGTATGTCCTTGAAGACTGGAACTCTCAGTTTTCCCCACAGAAAACAGTCGACAGTTGTTAAATCCTGGGAATGGGCTGAGCAAGGTACAGGCACTTTGCATCCAATTAAACGATTTGGAAAAAATTCCTAAAATCATGCAGCAGTACTTTGTGCACTATGGAATGGACAGCATCAAGTCCGTACCATAGAGTCCTCTGCAGAGGAACGTCTTCTAGCACCTGTGGAAGACGGCCTCTTAGGAGGTTGCAGTACTCGTGCACTGTCGGTGTTCCATCACTGAAAATCCTTTCTACAGAACAATGCGGAAGTTGCAAGATAAATGTCTGGAGAATCTCAGCTTAAGACATTGATGATTCACTATAGTCACATGCGTTAATATTCACATGAAAGCAACAGCTGTTTATCTCAGTATTACACAACGGAAGGTAAACTGTGCCCTACGAAAGATACGATGTCTGTGATAGGATACAAACATTCTAGTTGGTAGAGCTATAACAAGTAGAAACGCTCTAATTCGCCAGAAAGAAAACACATGGGCACCAGCTTCGATACAGGCAATTGCAGAGATAGTAGTTCGTTTCTTCTGTTTGCAGAAAATCGTCAAGTGTTTGATCAAGGTGACTCGCACCACGCTGAGACGATTACGAGACTCAGTATGTGAACACCTGTTAACAGGCTTGTCTTAACTTGGGAGGAGTTAAACTGCAAAGTCACCTAGTACGGAGAATTGCTCCAAGCAATGACAGTTAATACTTGCGAGTGATTTGAGGGCAATGATGTATGCTCTATTTTAGCCAAGTAGCGTGTACCACGACAATTAACTTAGCTATGGAGTAAATAGGAGGAAATGGAGGTGCCTGATGTTTAACAATAGAAATAAATTTAGAATAGATTCTCGCTCCCACAGCCGCCATTGCCGCCAGAGACGAAATGTGAGCACACGCGCACTCACACTAGGCCAGCTAGTGATATTCAATTGACACTCAGAACTGCCGTAGCCTTCATCTCTCCTAATTTTTCTACATTCAAGTATGACCTGTAGTTAAACATATTCACGATTATCAGTCTTAACTGAAGCAGAAATGCGAGATACCAGATCTTAGGAAAGAACTGATCAGCTACTGTAGAGTGGTTTGTACTATGAATTTGTTGAATTGTTTTAACTGTGTACTTCTTTTTGATTGCTCTTTACCGACCTTCATTCAATTTTGGATATTGTCATTGTGTATTTTAGCCTAATTCATATCTGTGGACTCAATCATATTAAATTTGTATTTTTATCGACCCCCGGACAGGGTCATCAACCACCTTACAATTAAAGAACCTTATAATAGTTAGGAACATAGCTTCACAGTTGTAAACACCCAGCAGCAATATTTTCCCATCCTTAACGTACTTTTGCTAACATTGCCGTGCCATGAAGTCATACTTGGAGTAAAAATAGACCTTAATAACGAAAATCTAAGATTTTCAATTTTTGCTAACATATACACTGCTGGAAGTGGAAAAAATAACACATTGACACCGGTGTGTCAGACCCACCATACTTGCTCCGGACACTGCGAGAGGGCTGTACAAGCAATGACCACACGCACGGCACAGCGGACACAACAGGAACCGCGGTGTTGGCCGTCGAATGGCGCTAGCTGCGCAGCATTTGTGCACCGCCGCCGTCAGTGTCAGCCAGTTTGCCGTGGCATACGAAGCTCCATCGCAGTCTTTAACACTGGTAGCATGCTGTGACAGCGTGGACGTGAACCGTATGTGCAGTTGACGGACTTTGAGCGAGGGCGTACAGTGTGTATGCGGGAGGCCGGGTGGACGTACCGCCGAATTGCTCAACACGTGGGGCGTGAGGTCTCCACAGTACATCGATGTTGTCGCCAGTGGTCGGCGGAAGGTGCACGTGCCCGTCGACCTGGGACCGGACCGCAGCGACGCACAGATGCACGCCAAGACCGTAGGATCCTACGCAGTGCCGTAGGGGACCGCACCGCCACTTCCCAGCAAATTAGGGACACTGTTGCTCCTGGGGTATCGGCGAGGACCATTCGCGACCGTCTCCATGAAGCTGGGCTACGGTCCTGCACACCGTTAGGCCGTCTTCCGCTCACGCCGCAACATCGTGCATCCCGCCTCCAGTGGTGTCGCGACAGGCGTGAATTGAGGAACGAATGGAGACGGATCGTCTTCAGCGATGAGAGTCGCTTCTGCCTTGGTGACAACGATGGTCGTATGCGTGTTTGGCGCCGTGCAGGTGAGCGCCACAATCAGGACTGCATACGACCGAGGCACACAGGGCCAACACCCGGCATCATGGTGTGGGGAGCGATCTCCTACACTGGCTGTGCACCTCTGGTGATCGTCGAGGGGACACTGAATAGTGCACGGTACATCCAAACCGTCATCGAACCCATCGTTCTACCATTCCTAGACCGGCAAGGGAACTTTCTGTTCCAACAGGACAATGCACGTCCGCATGTATCCCGTGCCACCCATCGTGCTATAGAAGGTGTAAGTCAACTACCCTGGCCAGCAAGATCTCCGGATGTGTCCCCCATTGAGCATGTTTGTGAACGCTGGTCCAACTGAGGCCCCAGGTGGAAATGGCATGGCAAGCCGTTCCACAGGACTACATCCAGTATCTCTACGATCGTCTCCATGGGAGAATAGCAGCCTGCATTGCTGCGAAAGGTGGATATACACTGTACTAGTGCCGACATTGTGCATGCTCTGTTGCCTGTGTCTATGTACTTGTGGTTCTGTCAGTGTGATCGTGTGATGTATCTGACACCAGGAATGTGTCAATAAGGTTTCCCCTTCCTGGGACAATGAATTCACGGTGTTCTTATTTCAATTTCCAGGAGTGTATTTACGCCTGTACACTGATTTCAGTTAGCGATAATGTTTCCTTTACAAGGGAGTGTAGTGGAACCGACATTGAGATAATTGTCTGAGTATATCACTGTCCTTACTTCTGCACTCTTCTGAACCCTGCATACTTGAGATAGTATCTTCCTACCTTGTAGACTCTAGGTTCTGCACCAAATTCCTAAAACTCACATAGCATCCTGGTGCAGTTGTGGTAGGCTGATAGATCAGAACCAGTATCACACATGCTACATAATGGTGACTCTGCCAGGATCGTAAAATAGCTTGGTAGGGGGTCAAACGTATGTAATTACTAGGAAAAAAAGTAATATCCTCTTAAAAATGTTCATAATAAATTTTTGTGTTGCATCAACCTGTGGCTACTAACAAGTCAATATGGAGACAGAGATGTACAATACACTGAGAGATGTACGCAATATGCAATGGTATATCTGTACCGAATTTTTTAGCTTTTAAGTTTTTCTTGCGGGAACACACGATGGCTGACACATAGTTGTTAAGTTGGTTGTGACCCAAGTGGTAAATATCTGTGGTACAGTCTTGTTATTGAGTCAAGGTAACTAGGACCACTAGAAAAAGGTAGTAAGTTTATAGAGCCAGTAATGTCATATGATCGCATGATTAAGCGAAATAGGTTGCGTCATTTAAAATTGCAAAGATGGGAATCAGAGAGATTAGCAATGGCTGATCGAGACCTTGACCAAACTCAGATTGACACCCAGCAAGATAACGTGCGGCAACCTCAGGACAAAACAACAGGCGACACAATGCCGAGAAATAGATACGGGGGTGGAGCAGGATGTAAATACGAAACAAGCAGGCGCCGTAAGCGACGTTCAACAAATTTCACAGTTTCAGGGAGATGAAGAACGTCTGGAATAAGTAGAACCGATAGTACATACAGTAAGACCTTCCTCAGAACCGAGTCCAGGCAATAAAAGTCGAAATCTGTCACGGCATGGTTCATTGCTGTCAGTTACGGACAGACACGAGAATGTACACGCAGAACAAAGTACGTTGAAAGAACAGGTAATAGGACCCCTTTTATTTGTACGTAATTCTCCAGCAGTTAACGCGTACCATAACGATACAGAACGGAAAGCAGATGATACAACTGCAACAACAGATACGTGAGCAGAATGCGGAAACAATGAACAACTGCGTCAAATTGCAAAGCAAAACATAGAGATCAAACAACAATAACTTCACAGAGAGGAAGAAGGAAAAGAATCTCAAGATGTAATCCAAAATTCAATAACATGGCACACGCAACTAAGAGCAGATATTGACACGGTCCAAAAGGACGTGCAGACATTGCGGGATGACACCCAGACCGAAATAAAACCGTTTTTGACGACACACACACCGAAATCAAAGCATTACGTGATTATACACACGGTGAAATTGCAAGGATAACCAAACAGTTTTACACAATAACACTCCAAGCAGCGGGCACAACACGACAAGTAGTTGAAGATCATGTGTTACAATAACGCGTCACGAAAGTGATTCTCAGGATTCTCAAGGTGTACGATTCTCGCATCTTGAGAATAAAAGCTAAAACTGGGAATCAGTTCCAAAAACTCAGAGAAAAACTATTGCCAACTATACAAGAGCGAGGTGATCAAGATAACTCTGAAAACATAAAAACTTCTGAGATGAAAGAAAGCAAGAAGTTTCACAAGAAATGAAAACCGAATTCACGTAGATCGAACTCGAATCACAGTCGGAGGAGAAATTACGCGATAGCCGACAATCTGCAATGCCACAGGCACGTTTCGAAACTTAACCAGAGCAGCCGGCACCAGGAAGGCATCGGGTACCACAAGCATACTTTTCGGAACACTTCTGACCACTTGATGAGGCAGCAGGCAAGACACCGAGCCAGTACGTGACAGGGAGATAAAAGAGCACGAAGGTTATAGCGTAAAGTACACCGACACTCGCGCACTGCCGATGGAAGGAAGTCATTGCGTTCTATTAAAACGATACCATGCAAGACCAGGTGAAATTTACCGTGGGCAATATCCAAAGTATTTACCAGGAACTGAAAGACTGACACGTGAAATGATCGGGACGAGAAAGGCGAGGATTCTCGAATTTCGTAAGGTTTCAGAAAACATTGTTCTTGTGCAACGCATCTAGCTCTTTATTCACACGAAGTAATGGCAGCTATCGAAAGGGGATCTCAAGTTGATTCCTTATTTCTAGATTTCCAGAAAGCTTTTGACACCGTTCCTCACAAGCGACCTCTAATCAAGCTGCGGGCCTATGGGGTATCGTCTCAGTTGTGCGACAGGATTCGTGATTTCCTGTCACGAAGGTCGCAGTTCGTAGTAATAGACGGCAAATCATCGAGTAAAACTGAAGTGATATCAGGGAAGCGTCCTTGGGCCCCTGCTGTTCCAGATCTATATAAATGACCTGGGTGACAATCTGAGCAGTTCTCTTAGATTGTTCGCAGATGATGCTGTAATTTACCGTCTAGTAAGGTCATCCGAAGACCAGTATCATTTGCAAATCGATTTATAAAACATTGCTGGATGGTGTGGCAGGTGGCAATTGACGTAAAATAAAGAAGTGTGAGGTGACCCACATGAGTTCCAAAAGAAATCCGTTGGAATTCGATTACTCGACAAATAGTACAGTTCTCAAGGCTGTCAATTCAACTACGTACCTGGGTGTTAAAATTACGAACAACTTCAGCTGGAAAGACCACATAGATAATATTGTGGGGAAGGCGAGCCAAAGATTGCGTTTCATTGTCAGGACACTTAGAAGATGCAACAAGTCCAGTAATGAGACAGCTTACACTACACTCGTTCGTCCTGTGTTAGAATATTGCTGCGCGGTGTAGGATCCTTACCAGGTGAGATTGATGGAGGACATCGAAAGGGTGCAAAAAAGGGAAGCTCGTTTTGTATTATCACGTAATAGGGGAGAGAGTGTGGCAGATATAATACGCGAGTGAGGATGGAAGTCATTAAAGCAAAGACGTTTTTCGTCGCGGCGAGATCTATTTACGAAATTTCAGTCACAAACTTACGAATGCAAAAATTTGTTGTTGAGCCCAACCTACATACGTAGGAATGATCATGAAAATAAAATAAGAGAAATCAGAGCTCGAACAGAAATGTTTAGGTGTTCGTTTTTCCCGCATGCTATTCGGGAGTGGAATGGTAGAGAGATAGTATGATTGTGGTTCGATGAACCCTCTGCCAAGCAGAGTAATCATGTGGATGTAAATGTAGATGTACCATGTCGAGGTATTACAACGATACTTCCCTCCCTGTGAGGAAGTTTCAGCATTCCCGTTAAGGAAACTCACTGCACACATCACCCTTCGTTGATCAATCCATTCGAAAGAAGCACACAAAACAGACTATATATGTGACCGTATGTCTCGAACAGTAACAGAAACGATTGCAAATGTAGCAGCTACATGTCGATTATATGAAGATTTGAGAGATAATTTTTTCTCACGTTACTGGTCGAGAGAAGCGCAAAGTAAGGTGAAGTAGGAACTACTACAGAATCCATACTTCAAAAATTCTGCAGAGAAGAGCCCTGAAAAATTTTTCGAACCAATGGAAGAGAAAAGAAAAAGTTTTGGATGTACCATGCAGCGATGGAGAATTGATTAAATTGTGTGCCACGAAGCCGCCACTAAAATACCAATCATCATTGGTAGGGCGTGGAGGCAATGACGTGAAAGCCTTCAAATGAATTTTGAGACAATAAAGAAGGTGAGGCAAGGAAAAAGAGTAAACCAGCGTCCAAACGTGAATGGAAGACCGCGAAATGCGCCGAAGACCGCACAAATGAATGTCAGCTATTACGAACCGCGTGATAACTTTGCTCCGAGAAGTGAAAGTAGGTTCCAGCAAAGAAATGGGTACAGATACAGAACAAGAGGTGGCAATGGTTATCCACCCAGGAGTGGTAATAATTTCTTCAGGGGGAATAACGGTAATTGAAATGAGTATTGGAGGTCAAACAGACCAACATATAACTAGCAACGAAACCAGTGTCACTAGGCCGAACCAAGATAGGAATGACCGAAAGAAGACGTGGAGTTAAGGTCACTAAACCATGATAAATTTTCAAATTGACGACAAAGTCAAGGAGAACCGCCGCACGTGGTGGCCGAGCGGTCTGGGGGCCTTATCACGGTTCGCGCGGCTCCCTCCGTCGGAGGCTCGAGTCCTCCATCGGGCACGGGTGTATGTCTTGTCCTGAGCCGGAAATGTAACAAAATTCTTAGCCGGCCGCTGTGGCCGAGTGGTTCTAGACGCTTCAGTCCGAAACTGCGCTGCTGCTACAGTAGCTGATTCGAATCCTGTCTCGGGCATGAATATGTGTGATGTCCTTAGGTTAGTTAGGTTTAAGTAGTGCTAAGTTCTAGGGGACTGATGACCTAAAATGTTAAGTCCCACAGTGCTCAGAGCCATTTGAACCATTTTACAGAGATATAGTAAGCAGTTTAGATGTGATTATTTTCGAGTATCGGCGAAGAAAGAAGAGGCAGACGTAGATTAGTTGAGGGAATACGAAGTTAAATGTGGAGAAGAATATGTAGAATAGAGAGAGAGATAATGATTGAGGCATATCCGACGCAAGTTTCGAGTTCACACCTGAAAATCATGAAACAACTGACGTATGATTTCATAGAGGGTGCTTTAATCCAGGGAGATGAGGAAGAACAGAGCAAATCGGTCGAGATTCAACCAGTTTCAAGGCCATGGTAGCTATAATCCGAATTAATGTAGTCATAGACAGCGGAAGCAAGCTAACAGTGGTTTTGGAGAACTTATTTAACCATTACAATGCTAATGAAGAATTACCGAAATTGAAAATGAAAAGGATTAAAGTGAAGGGTGGTGCCAAAGATCATGCTGCGGATGTCAATACACAAACAAGGTTAACTCTTTCGTGTCAAGGTCAAAAGAGCGAAGCCAGTTTCGTTATCGTTCCGAAATTAACGGTGGACCTGATGATAGGTGCGGATTTTCTGAGTGAAAGACGAGCTACGATAGACATGGGAAAAGATAGCGTGACATCTGTGAGCGTTACACTTCTCTCTGAGCAAGGGCTGTACAGCGTCAAGCATGGGCGGAAGAGCAAGAGCCTTCCGGACATAAAGAACGATGTTCCACCACTCAAACAAAATGGTATAGACAGAACGAACAAAGCACAGAATGAGATAGGTATAAGATTAGGACTTCATCACGCAAACCAAATTAAAAGTATGATGAATTAGCACTTATATTCATCAGCAAATAATATCAAAAAGGATGTCAAGTATGTTTCAGACAAGACGTGACCAGGAGTCTGAGGAAAAGATGAGACAGAAAAACGGGATGTACCTTAAATTTTTATATGTAGCTACTAAAATGACATGTAGAGTTTCCAAAGTTGAAACGGATCTTATAGCATCACATACTAACATGCCACAGCACGGCAACACGCATAACGAAAATAAGGAGTCTCATTATATTAAGAAATCAGGAAGAAATAGGAACCTGATAGAGAAATTAGAACTGAAACACAGAGATAGGACACCAAATCTTGTAAAGAATTTCTTAAGAGACGTCAGGTAGGCATTGGGAATAAGGTAGATTATAAGAAAAGATTTGTTTACTCAGATCTCCTGCAGGAGACAATTGTGAACTGCCCACAACGATGAGGCGCACGAAAACTGGAAACGTCTATGGGACATGAATGGACGAGATCAACGATTTTGACGATGGCGGAGGCGCCGGCTAGGGCACGAGAAGGATGACGATTTGTAACCAAGGCAACCCTTCTACCTGACCGTGGTAAAAAACTTGCCATGATAAAGACAGTAAAGGAAGGGAGGATGAGATGCAGAAGATCGACTTTGGGTTTAGGCCTTGTGAGAATTCACTTTCGACCGATACTCAAAGCGGAAGGAATGCAGGGAACTATGGGCCATAGAAATCAGCAGCCACCATGGAGTAAAAACAAAATTCCTCGCCAAAGCCCGGCTTGGCTGAGGCACAATTTGGCAAAAAAGTGCATGTAGAATCACACTGTCGACGCCAGCCTGCAATATTACATTGAACTACAGAACTGAAGGAAAATCAGTCAGTCAATGCTGAACTACACGTCCAAATCATCAACTGGAACAATAACGAATGTAAAACTTCAAAGCAACTAGTTGTCCATAATTTTCAGTATCCTGCCCAGAGAAGAGATAAGATTCAAGCCAGAAAAAAGGAAGATGCTTGGAAGAACAGAAGGCGAAGAGCTCCAAGACTGATGCTGAAGAGAGAATTTGGGCGAAAATGATTCGAGATATACCTTTACATTATTATATAATGGTAAGACAGAGATTTAGGAACCAGGTTTTTAATTGTAAGACATTTCCAGGGGCAGATGTGGACTCTGACCACAATCTATTGGTTATGACCTGTAGACTACAACAAAAGAAACTGCAAAAAGGTGAGATTTTAAGGACATGGGACCTGGATAAACTAAAAGAACCAGAGGTTGTATAGAGCTTCAGGGAGAGCATAAGGGAGCAATTGACAGGAATGGGGGAAAGAAATATGGTGGAAGAATAATGGGTAGCTTTGAGGGATGAAGTACTGAAGACAGCAAAAGATCAAGTAGGTAAAAGACGAGGGCTATTAGAAATCCTTGGGTAACAGAAGAAATATAGAATTTAAATGATGAAAGGAGAAAATATAAAAATGCAGTAAATGAAGCAGGCAAAAAGGAATACAAATGTCTCAAAAATGAGATCGTCTGGAAGTGCAAAATGCCTAAGCAGAGATGGCTAGAGGACAAATGAAAGGATGTACAGGCTTATCTCACTAGTGGTAAGGTAGATGTTGCCTACAGGAAAATTAAAGAGACCTTTGGAGATAAAAGAACCATTTGTATGAACATCAAGAGCTCAGATTGGAACCCAGTTATAAGCAAAGAAGGGAAAGCGGAAAGGTGGAAGGAGTATATAGAGGGTCTATACAAGGGCGATGTACTTGAGGACAATGTTATGGAAATGGAAGAGGATGTAGATAAAGATGAAATGGGAGATACGATACTGCGGGAAGAGTTTGACAGAGCACTGAATGACCTGAGTCGAAACAAGGCTCCCGGAGTAGAAAACATTCCATTGGAACTACTGACGGCGTTGGGAGAGCCAGTACTGACAAAACTTAACCATCTGGTGAGCACGATGTATGAGACAGGCGAAATACCCTCAGACTTCAAGAAGAATATAATAATTCCAATCCCAAAGAAAGCAGGTGTTGACAGATGTGAAAATTACCGAACAATCAGTTTAATAAGTCGCAGCTGCAAAATAATAAGAGCAAATTATTTACAGAGGAATGGGAAAACTAGTAGAAGCCGACCTCGGGGAAGATCAGTTTGGATTCCATAGAAATGTTGGAATACGTGAGGCAATACTGTCCCTACGACTTAGCTTAGAAGCTAGAATAACGAAGGGCAAACGTACGTTTCTAGCATTTGTAGACTTAGAGAAAGCTTTTGACAATGTTGACTAGAATAATCTCTTTCTACTTCTGAAGGTAGCAGGGGTAAAATACAGGGATCGAAAGGCTATTTACAATTTGTACAGAAACCAGATGGCTGTTATAAGAGTCGAGGGACATGAAAGCGAAGCAGTGGTCGGGAAGGGAGTGAGACAGGGTTGTAGTCTCTCCCCGATGTTATTCAATCTGTATATTGAGCAAGGAGTGAAGGAAACAAAAGAAAAACTCGGAGTATGTGTTAAAATCCATGGAGAAGAAATAAAAATGCTCAGGTTCGCCGATGGCATCGTAATTCTGTCAGAGACAGCAAAGGACTTGGACGTGCTGTTGAACGGAATGGATAGTGTCTTGAAAGGAGGATATAAGATGGACATCATAAAAAGCAAAACGAGGATAAAGGAATGTAATCGAATTAAGTTGGGTTTTGCTGAGGGAATTAGATTAGGAAATGAGACAAGTAAAGTAGTAAAGGTGTTTTGCTATTTGGGGAGGAAAATAACTGATGATGGTAGACAGGATATAAAATGTAGACTGGCAATGGCAAGGAAAGCGTCTCTGAAGAAAAGAAATTTGTTAACATCGAGTATAGATTTAAGTGTCAGTAAGTCATTTCTGAAAGTATTTGTATGGAGTGAAGCCATGTATGGAAGTGAAACATGGACGATAAATAGTTTGGACAAGAAGAGAATAGAAACTTTCGAAATGTGGTGCTACAGAAGATTACTGAAGATTAGATGAGTAGATGATATAACTAATGAGGAAGTATTGAATAGGATTGGAGAGAAGAGAAGTTTGTGGCACAACTTGACCAGAAGAAGGGATCGGTTGGTAGGACATGTTCTGAGGCATCAAGGGATCACCCATATTGTATTGGAGGGCAGCGTGGAGGCTAAAATCATAGATGGAGACCAATAGATGAATACACTAAGCAGATTCAGAAGGATGTAGGTTGCAGTAGGTATTGGGAGATGAAGAAGCTTACACAAGATAGAGTAGCATGGAGAGCTGCATCAAACCAGTCTGAGGACTCAAGACCACAACAACAACAAACCTTTCCAAATACCCATCTTATTGTTAACTAGTTGTCTGCTAAGTGCTACAAAAGTACAAATACCTTCAGCAGTTGCTTAACTAGAAATATACACATTTTAAAGCCAACACTCGGCGAGACTCCACACTAAAAGGGCCAAATTATGATCATGGCCACACCAAACTACGGCAACATCTTGTTGCAAAATTCAATGTAGAACGACGCTGCCCACCCATACATTAGACGACGAACATTGCGAACAAGTTCTTCAGCTTAGTGTAAAGTCTCCAATGTCATGAAAGAACATTTGTAGACATCATGTGAAAATAGTGCACAAAATTAGGTACAGATCTGCGTCAGACAATGAAAAAGTTGAAAAAAACACAACAGTTGACATAGGACTTCGGTGTATTAATACCGCTTCACCTCTCTAATTTCTGTAAGAGTTTGAATATGAACTGTGTGCTAGTCGTTTCATAATCTCTGTTTCATGAATCATGCAAGATAAACATTTTTGCTACTAAATGTTTTATGTACTTATAATCTTAATTAGAACATGTTAAAAAGGAAACCTTTTTAATGTATACCGTGTCATAAAGATAATATTTTTTTAAAGTCAATTAACTGGCTATGATTGCAATATCTTTAAATTTTACTCATGCATAATTATCAATGCAACATTTCTTAAAAAGGACAGTGCATATTACAACAATGTTTTTAGAATGATATGTGAGTATGAACATTGTTAGTTAGAATAATATTTTTCATTTTGCATAAATCAGTAATAGAAGCTTTTAAAATTTTTACATGATTAGGATTTGGTAAAGAATTATTTTGATGCTTACATTAGTTGTAATAATAATAATTTTTGTGAAACAAGCAGTAGAATGTAAACACAGCATTTTTGGATTATGTCTAGAGTATTTAACTTTTTGAGCTGAGTCAGACAGTTAGTGGTTGAGAAAGTAGCTTTAAAACATCGACGTGAGAGGCCCCTGATCTCCGATAAAAAATCTAAGATACACACAACCGATTCAAATAAAAATTAAAAGAAACGTATACCAGTATAAAAATTTATTAAGCCAGTCACACTAATAATTGAATGCAAGTAATTGCCCCGACCAGAGGTACGAAAGGCATTTTGGAATGACGGACAATTTTTCGATAGCAATGCCTGTTTCATGTAGGCCGACACCTTCGCTGCAGGGCACATAGCAGACACTAAGACGGTGTAGCCACTGCATAGGCCACCTGCAGAAGAAGACCCTTGTTCCTGCTTTTCACGATGACCTGTCAGAAAGTCTTTCTACAGAAACGTGGTGGAAGATGCAAGATAAGCATCCAGAGAAACCCAGCGCAAAACATTGGTGACTGCCTGTACCACCTGCACTAATAATTACACGAAAGGAGAAGCTGTTTATCTCACTATTACGTAGCACTGCATTACGAAAGAAAGAACATCTGTGATAGGTTATGAAAATTCTAGTGAGTGGAGTTATAATAAGTACAGATGCTCTGATTGGCCAGAAAGAAACGGCGTGGCCACCAGTTTGATATAGGCGAATTGCAGACAGAGTAATGCTCTTCATCTGTTGCAGAAAATCGTCGAGTATTTCATCAAGGCAACTCGCGCCACGCGAAGACGATTGCTAGAGTCATTATGTGCGCACTTGTTCACAGGCTCGTCTATACTTGGAAGTAGCTAAGCTTCCAAGTCACCTAATATGGAAAATCGCATCGAGCCCTGGCAGTGCGAGTGCTTTGAGGGCAACAACGTATGCGTTATGTCAGCCATGTAGCGTGTACCATACCAATTTATATAGCTAGGGAATAAATAGGACTCTCGGCTTCATCGAAGATATAGGAAACGTATCTGACAGGTGTTAACAGTCGAGAGATTTTAAGAATTGATTCTTAGGTTCATAACCCGCACCAACAGCTGCTACTGTCACCGCCAACATAAGGTAAACACACATATGCTCACACTAAGCCAACAAGTAATTTTCTATTGACACACAGATCTGTGGTCGTCTCCATCTCCCCTAGTTTTTGAACATTCAACCATGACCTATAGTCAAGCATATTACGATTTTCGGGCTTTGTTGAAGCAGAAACGCAAGATATCTGACCTAATGAAAATGACTGATCAGTCACTGTAAAGTGCTTTATACTATGAATCTGTTAAAGTGTTTTGATTGTATACTTCTTTTTGATTGCTCTTTACCCACCCTCATTCAATTTTGGGTATTTTCATTGTGCATTATAGTGTAAGTGATATCTCTGGCCCAATTGTTGTTAAATTGTTTATATTTTTATCTAATCCAGGCATGTTCATCAACCATCTTACCATTAAGGAACCTTATAACATTTAGGAACTTCACAGTTGTGAACATCCAATATCAATATTTTACCATCCCATACGTAATTTTTCAAACATTGGTGTGTCATGAAGTCATACTTAGAGTAAAAATAAACCTTAGTAACGAAAATGTGAGATATTCTATGTTAGCTATGATGTTTCCTTTACAGGGAATGTAGTGGAACCAACATTGAACTCATTATTTGATTACACCACTGTCCATACTGTTGCACTCTTCTCAACTCTGCATGTGTGAGCCAGTATCTTCCTACCTTGCAGGCCATATGTACAATCCAAAATTCCTAAAACACAACAGAGCTTCCTTGCACAACTGTGGTAGGAACATAGATCAGAACCACACATACATGTTGAAACGAACAGACTGATAAATAATGGCCGAGATGGTTGACAGCTATTCTGATAGCTTGCTCCATACACTGTGTAAGTCCAAGCTGCGTTCTTCCTACACTATCCATACACCATCGGCATGTCGGCTTTTTCCTAATTGGTGAATCCTATCATCCTCTTACGACCTACTGTTTGGTACTTCACACACTAACTGACTAACAAGCAGCAGTGCACTCAAGGAACACACTAGCACACTGTATGCAAGCATAACAACATCATACTTAGCAGCTAATAAGGGTAAACAGCACAAACAAGTATTAGTGTGATAACTTTTCAGAATAAGATATCTCGTAACTCTCTCATACGGAACGTGCAAGAAACACCACTGACATTCTAATGTAACCTACTTTTAGTATGTTAATGTTACCTGGCCATGTTCCATTTAAAAAGTGCTTGTTTGTATAATTACAGTCTGTTTACTGGCTAGCAATACAAGCCCATTACTACCAATTTGTTCTGTGAGTACCATACATATATCAGTTTCCATTTCCTCAATATTTAAGGTGCAATGTTTAGATGATTTATCCTGCATTTTGTGTAGTTTGTTTATTTCCAAATATTGTCTTAACACAAAGTATTCACACACCACACACTATGTGACAGTACTGTAATTAATTAATATTTTGTGTATTATCACATACAAGGATTTGTGTTAGAAATAAACTTCTGCCTGGTCTCCATCTGATATGACAAACTCTCATTACATAACACTAAGTTTGCCATGTTCTTTACAGCTACACTTGTTACACTCATACACTATCCTGGTGGGCAGCAATCACAACTTTTTGGTTTCAGATTTAGAACATCTGCATCCTAGTTATCATGTTTCTTGTCCTTTATAACATGTATGAAACCTGAATAAATTCTTGATAAACGAATGTGTTGTGTTTTGTACTGGGGGGGGGGGGGGGGGACGAAATTCCTCTTTCAGTGTGAGGTTTGATTAGTTTTCTTATCAGCTCTGAGAGGAACTCTCTTTTTACATTATTATCTCTCATGTCATCACCATATTTATATCTCAGAACGTTAGTAGTGAGACATGCTAAGAGAAGTATATGGAAAAATGCAGAAAGTGGTCACCATGTTCCACATTTCACTGAATAATGTCTAGCAATCTTATCAACTCTATGAACTCCTGACTTTGTTGAATTATAGAACATCACTATTTCAGGTTTTTTGTGTTCATACTCACTTGCATCAAATGTCTAGTGTAGAATTGGCATCAAAATAATTTATCTGTTTTGTGTAGAACCATAACAAGCGGAAATAGCATTCTGTGTGTACCCAAAAAGTGTCGATTAGGAGCCACTCGTTTTAATGGCAACATTTCTTTTGGTATCTCTTTTCAGTTGGCCTGAAGAATTTCCACAAATAACAATACACAAATTAGCAAGAAATTTGTGATGAACCTCTCTTATGGAAATAACTGATAGTCTGCATGCTATCGATTCTATCATAGGTTAAAAATATCTGAGCTGTTTCACTTAAAGAATTCATATTATTTTGTAAACAATGTATTATATTTCAGAGGAAAATGTATAAAAAAAATTTGTGTGTTACAATAGAGACGTACTACCAGTTAAAATTACTCTTCTTTTAAGAATAACTGAAATTATAAAATTTGTAGCAATTTTAAAATTCATATTATTAATTGCACTATTTAATGGTAGTTACTAAATTTATTACTAGATTGATTTACAAAATAATATTTTACCGAAGATTCTTCTTTGGCAAGGAAAGTTGTAAACTCTTTTGCTTTGTAAACTCTTTGGGATAATGAGAGAACCAAAGAATGTTAGTAGTGGTGAGCATGCCTCTAATGGAAGTTGTCATTTTATAAGTTTGTCACGAACAATGTAATGATTGTATTTTTGAATGTGGAAAATGTAAAAAAATGGTGTGATGTTGAAAGATGTGAGAAAGAATAAAATTCAAGAATAATACACGCAAGCCATCAACAGTTATTTAGTTATGAAGACTGTACAAAATCGAAATTTCAACTGCAAGACTGTACCTCTAGACAAGGCTGAGAGCCATCGACAACAACCACTAGATAATGAAGGTAAGTAAAAAGTTATTCTTATGTATATATTACGCATAAGATTTCAAAATCTGTGTGAAGACAGAGAATTTTAATTGTGATGTGTGGAAAGGTAAGATTACAAGTTCCTGTCCCAAATCAAAACCGATGAAAAATTTGTCAGTGGCAATGTTCCCGTCACTTCCCCTCAAGTGACGAAGTAATCATGTATCTCTAGTTTCCCTTGATTTATTTAGTCACCTTCGAGCCATTTGTTTTTATAGCAACATTTTTATATCTTTTTTCATTTGATCTGAATAGTTCCCATAAGTGTCAATATCTTAGCAAGAAGTTCCTGCCTCAAATCAAAAACTTGTAAATATGTTGTCAGTGGTAATTTTCGTATCACTTCCTTTCAAGTGACGAACTAAATCATGTACCATTCGTTTCCCTTGATTTAGTTTCCATTCTTCAACAGTTTTGCCTGTATATAATATCGAATTCATAACAGGCCTTACTATCTGTAGCAGCCTCGCTTTTGTCCGACACATTCCAGCTTTCGTGGTAATGTATACATTGAATGCACGTCTTGCCTTGAAACTACTCAGGTGCTCATTAACTACAATATATGGCCAATGGCACATAACATGAAATGCCTGCATCAATGATCATTTCAAACACAACCGATATAAGTTTAAGTTTACTTAACACTGAGTCATTTTCGAAATAAGACATCAACTTCTTCAGACCGTTATCTTTATATTTGCATATATGATTCACTGACGGATGTTGAGGTGCTTGACACTTTATTGAAGCAATTCTCTTTCCCAGTTTCAGCACGTCAACGTCTATCGGTCAAAAAAAAAAAAAAAAGTTGTGGCCTTGTCTTAGGTCTTCTTATATACTGCAGTACCTCCGCCTCAGATTTCATAAAAGGCATTTGGGCTTACTTTACACGTTTGTAGAATGATTTCATACCGTAACTATTCCGGTGTTAACATTAAACCTAATATAAAATTATCAAAGATTCCCTAAATGTCATAACATTTTGAGGGCAAAGCAAGTCTTTCTCATTTTTACGTCTTTTTCACTAAGGAGAAAAACCCTGTCAGAAAGCAAACAGCTATGCCCAACTTTTGGGAAATAATGGTAAGGTGTTTTTGGGACCAAGCCGCTGAGTTCATCGGTCCGGGAAATAATGCTGAAACCCTTTAAATACCTTTGAAACTTCAGTGTAGCACATAATCATTGTCATTATTGTGGAGTTCCCGTTTTAGGGGGCACAAGAATCAGGAAACAATCTGAGATTAAGATTTTCTGCACCTTCCTTCATCAGATCCTGCCCCAAAGAATTTAAGTAGTCTCTCAGAGTAGATACCTTTTCATCTACGTCTCGTCCGGAGACAGTTTCAAGTCATGTGTTGCTAAATATTTTGTGTGCTTTCTTTTGTGAATATTTCAAGATAAAATAGTTATACAACCAGGCCTGTTTTGAGTAAAATACTTCTGCGATAGACAGTTTGGATAAGGATTGTTCCTGCTGGCAGTCAATACAAACTGTCGCAGTGCAGCTCTACAAAATTTCGGGAGAATTGCCAGATGTCTGTAGCTTGCTTGTACGATATTTTGGTACAGAGTCTTGCGGCCATCTTCAGGTGAGTACTGCCGAGTAATACGCTTGGTTCCTCTATTTAAGAGGCCCACAGAACACACGTGGTGTCCTAGTTGGCGCTGCAAGTGCGTTGCTTGAAAGCATGCGCTTCTTCTGTAAGTCTGTGCACTGCTCTGTGCGCCCTTTGTGTTGAAAGCTCATCTGTTCTATATCAAAAGAATTATCTTCGCTCAGTAAGATCTCAGGACGACACTGATTAAAAAGGGTACGAATTTTTCCTATCATCGTATATCATGCAGAATTTAATTGTAAACCGCTCTCCCAATTTATAGGGGGTTTTCACTGACTCATTGATGAGTGCGCTCCAGAAGATTGACTTACGGGCCACAACTTGCATTTCATTATATTTCCTCGAATTACCGTTGGAAATACAGGATTTACTGAAAGCAGACTTATTCACTTCGAGAAGGCGAGTAAGCCGCTGATGCTCTGTAACACGGGTCTGCAGAGTGCGCGTCGTTTACCCTACACAAAATTTGCCACATTCACACAGAATACTGGAAACACCTGATCTGCGCAACTCTAAGGCGCTGATATTTAGGAAGAAGGTCGAAAAAATTTACTTTATTGCTTTATAATATTCTGCCTATTTTAGCTGAAGCATTTCCATCGTATGGTAACAAAGTAGTCTTTTTTGAAGCCCTCATCCCCTTCTTTGTTCTGTCATTTGTGCGTCGGCATCGCTCTCTGTACTTAACTAGACGAATATTCCTTGCTGAATAAGACAATTGGCAGGAGTTCCAGTCCCGTTTGCAGGTTGTTGGCATGTGACATTGTATCCGCTCGATGGACCAACGTCTTTACAACACCCAGTTGGTAGTTGATGGTTAGAGTGCTGACACATAAGTTTTCAAAAAAAGGTTCAAATGGCTCTGAGCACTATGGGACTTAACTGCTGTGGTCATCAGTCCCCTAGAACTTAGAACTACATAAACCTAACTAACTCAAGGACATCACACACATCCATGCCCGAGGCCGGATTCGAACCTGCGACCGTAGCGGTCGCGCGGTTCCAGAATGTAGCGGCTAGAACCGCTAGACCACTCTGGCCGGCCACTTAATTTTTCAGATTGTCTGAGTACCCAGTTATGCTGGCCACTGATGCGATATATGTAGGGATCGGATCGACCCCTTCCGCATCAACCATTGCCTGAAGATGGCTCACTGAAGCGCCAAAACTGGTTGTAACAACATAAATGAAATCACAAGGACGTCTCTAGGGGTTATATTTCCTCACAATAGTTTAACGTTATTGTCAGAGTAATGAGAGGAACTGCCTTTGTTCTTGATTATGAGGACGAGGAAACCATCTGGGCGCCTACGACTTAAATTAAGCTAATGAGCCTTTGCCCCCCCCCCCCCCCAATCTTAGAGGGAATAATCACACAGTAGATAATATAGAAACCTACATCCAGATCCTCAGATCCTAAGCCTTACAGATAGGGTAGGACAATAGGTCTTTTGGAGGAGATTGTGATTCATATACATAAGAACACTTTTCCTCATTTCGTTCTGAATTAACAAGCAGATTCATTTCCGAGAGGTGTTATGCCTTTACTGTTAAATTCATATGTAAATGATTTCCGTAGTCTGATAATGTTAAAACACTATTATTTATAATGTGAAATGCTACTACAGATTCAGTGTTCACAATCAGTTGCATCACTACAACAGAAGACATATGGTACTGTGCTTATGTACTGTACACATTAATCGGTATTGTCTATATATAATCTTTGAGTGTATAATACTAGCCACTTCGCATATTTGAAACTATTTTAAATAATTTTACTTCTTTCTTGTTTTCCCTTGTAATTCCATTGCATTAACAAAAACACATTTTAGTAAGCCCATACACATTTACAGCAACTGCGACCTAACATCTTCACGACTGAAGATCTTTGGAACCATCGTTTATATTACTCCTGTGTAGCTGGACCATGTTTTGTAACTGCTTTCGTGTGTGCTGCCATTAAATGTTTTGTGTAAGGTGTTTTTCAAGGAATTAAATAGCACTCACATAGTACACCTCCACAAAAGTATTAACTTCAAAATTCAGCACAGAAGCACGTGGCGATTTCGTCACTCAGAAGTATACCGCACGTACGTTTTTACAATATTCCACGTTTTAATATTTTTTTAAATGTTTTCATGAATGATTTGATAGAAGTCATAAGAAATAAATACATTGTCGTGAAACAAAACTTTTTGTGTATCTTAGTAAAGGAAACCTGTAACGGAAACGAAACGAGGCCCGAGCAAGAAAACAAAACGAAAATTGTAACAACCACCTCCAGATGGATTTTTAAAATGTCTGAAACCGGTCATGGTTTGATCCAAATAAATCGTGTTAAACTGTAGTTGTGGCTGGTTGCTGTTACTATTACAAGCCTTACAGTATTACAGCTACGGTCTCAAACACGTCAATTTCCATCAAAATAGCGTTACTTATATCCTTAAACCTCCCCCTCCCCCCCCCTCCCCCCCATGAACCATGGACCTTGCCGTTGGTGGGGAGGCTTGCTTGCCTCAGCGATACAGATAGCCCTACCGTAGGTGCAACCACAACGGAGGGGTATCTGTTGAGAGGCCAGAAAAACGTGTGGTTCCGGAAGAGCGGCAGCAGCCTTTTCAGTAGTTGCAGGAGAAACAGTCTGGATGATTGACTGATCTGGCCTTGTAATAATAACCAAAACGGCCTTGCTGTGTTGGTCCTGATAACGGCTGAAAGTAAGGGGAAACTACGGCTGTAATTTTTCCCGAGGGCATGCAGCTTTACTGTATGATTAAACGATGATGGCGTCCCCTTGGGTACAATATTCCGGAGGTAAAATAGTCCCCCAGTCGGATCTCCGGGCGGAGACTACTCAGGAGGATGTCGTTATCAGGAGCAAGAAAACTTGCGTTCTACGGATCGGAGCGTGGAATGTCAGATCCCTTAATCGGGTAGGTAGGTAAGAAAATTTAAAAAGAGAAATGGATAAGTTAAGGTTAGATATAGTGGGAATTAGTGAAGTTAGGTGGCAGGAGGAACAAGACTTTTGGCCAGGTGACTACAGGGTTATAAATACAAAATCAAATAGGGGTAATGCAGGAGTACGTTTAATAATGAATAGGAAAATAGGAATGCGGGTAAGCTACTACAAACAGCATAGTGAACGCATTATTGTGGCCACGATAGATACAAAGCCCATACTTACTACAGTAGTACAAGTTTATATGCCAACTAGCTCTGCAGATGACGAAGAAATTTAAGAGATGTATTATGAAATAAAAGATATTATTCACATAGTGAAGGGAGACGAAAATTTAATAGTCATGGGTGACTGGAATTCGAGTGTAGGAAAAGGGAGAGAAGGAAGCGTAGTAGGTGACTATGGATTGGGGCTAAGAAATGAAAGAGGAAGCCGCCTGGTAGAATTTTGCACATAGCACAACTTAATCATAGCTAACACTTGGTTTGAGAATCATGAAAGAAGGCTGTATACATGGAGGAACCCTGAAGATACTAAAAGGGATCAGATAGATTATATAATGGTAAGATGGAGATTTAGGAATTAGGTTTTAAATTGTAAGACATTTCCAGGGGCAGATGTGGACTCTGATCACAAACTATTGGTTATGACCTGTAGATCAAAACTGAAGAAAATGAAAAAAGGTGGGAATTTTAGGAGATGGGACCTGGATAAACTGAAAGAACCAGAGGTTGTACAGAGTTTCAGGGAGAGCATAAGGGAGCAATTGACGGGAATGGGGGAAAGAAATACAGTAGAAGAAGAATGGATAGCTTTGAGGGATGAAGTAGTGAAGGCAGCGGAGGATCAAGTAGGTAAAAAGACGAGGGCTAGTAGAAATCCTTGGGTAACAGAAGAAATATTGAATCAAATTGGTGAAAGGAGAAAATATAAGAATGCAGTAAATGAAGCAGGCAAAAAGGAATACAAACGTCTCAAAAATGAGATCGACAGGAAGTGCAAAATGGCTAAGCAGGGATGGCTCGAGGACAAATGTAAGGATGTAGAGGCTTATCTCACTAGGGGTAAGATAGATACTGCCTACAGGAAAATTAAAGAGACCTTTGGAGATAAGAGAACCACTTGTATGTACATCAAGAGCTCAAATGGAAACCCAGTTCTAAGCAAAGAAGGGAAAGCAGAAAGGTGGAAGGAGTATATAGAGGGTCTATACAAGGGCGATGTACTTGAGGACAATGTTATGGAAATGGAAGAGGGTGTAGATCAGGATGAAATTGGATATGCGATACTGCGTGAAAAGTTTGACAGAGCACTGAAAGACCTGAATTAAAACAAGGCCCCGGAGTAGACAACATTCCATTGGAACTACTGACAGCCTTACGAGAGCCAGTCCTGACAAAACT
This sequence comes from Schistocerca gregaria, assembly GCF_023897955.1. Classification (NCBI taxonomy): domain Eukaryota; kingdom Metazoa; phylum Arthropoda; class Insecta; order Orthoptera; family Acrididae; genus Schistocerca; species Schistocerca gregaria. Next base: position 801,770,248 of record NC_064922.1, on the reverse strand, counting down.
CTACCATCTGGTGAGCAAGATGTATGAAACTGGCGAATTAACCTCAGACTTCAAGAAGAATATAATAATTCCGATTCCAAAGAAACCAGGTGTTGACAGATGTGAAAATTACCGAACAATCAGTTTAATAAGCCACAGCAGCAAAATACTAACACGAATTCTTAACAGACGAATGGAAAAACTAGTAGAAGCCGACCTCGGGGAAGATCAGTTTGGGTTCCGTAGAAATACTGGGACACTTGAGGCAATACTGACCTTACGACTTATCTTAGAAGAAAGATTAAGGAAAAGCAAACCTACCTTTCTATCGTTTGTAGACTGAGAGAAAGCTTTTGACAATGTTGACGGGAATAATCTCTTTCAAATTCTAAACGTGGCAGGGGTAAAATACCGCGAGCAAAAGCTATTTACAATTTGTACAGAAACCAGATGGCAGTTATAAGAGTCGAGGGACATGAAAGGGAAGCAGTGGTTGGTAAGGGAGTAAGACTGGGCTGCAGCCTCTCCCCGATGTTATTCAATCTGCATATTGAGCAAGCAGTAAAGGAAACAAAAAAATTCGGAGTAGGTATTAAAATCCAAGGAGAAGAAATAAAAACTTAGAGGTTCGCCGATGACATTGTAATTCTATGAGAGACAGCAAAGGACTTTGAAGAGTAGTTGAATGGAATGGACAGTGTCTTGAAAGGAGGATGGATATAAGATGAAAATCAGCAAAAGCAAAACGAGGATAATGGAATGTAGTCGAATTAAGTCAGGTCATGCTGAGGGAATTAGATTAGGAAATAAGACACTTAAAGTACTAAAGGAGTTTTGCTATTTGGGGAGCAAAATAATTGATGATGGTCGAAGTAGAGAGGATATAAAATGTAGACTGTCAATGGCAAGGAAAGTGCTTTCTGAAGACAGGAAATTTATTAAAATCAAGTATAGATGTAAGTGTCAGAAAGTCATTTCTGAAAGTATTTGTATGGAGTGTAGCCATGTATGGAAGTGAAACATGGACGATAAATAGTTTGGACAAGAAGAGAATACAAGCTTTCGGAATGTGGTGCTGCAGAAGAATGCTGAAGATTAGATGGGTAGATCACATAACTAATGAGGAAGTATTGAGTAGGATTGGGGAGAAAGAAGTTTGTGGCACAACTTGACCAGAAGAAGGGATCGGTTGGTAGGACATGTTCTGAGGCATCAAGGGATCACCTGTTTAGTATTGGAGGGTAGCGTGGAGGGTAAAAATCATAGAGGGAGTCCAAGAGATGAATAAACTAAGCATATACAGAAGAATGTAGGTTGCATTAAGTACTGGGAGATGAAAAAGCTTGCACAGGATAGGGTAGCATGGAGAGCTACAGCAAACCAGTCTCAGGACTGAAGACCACAACAACAACAACATAGCCTTAAAGAAATGTGACTGCTCTTCGTCCAGCTCCTGAAGTTTGCGAACTCGTCCATCTCCATTCTCCTAACGCAGTATTCCCTCCTTCTTATATCTTTTTTCAATACGCCTGAGTCTATCTACGGATACTTCTGGAGAAGTACATATTATGAAAGAAATGTACCTTGTTAAGACAATTATTTTCATTTAGAATACATTTTTTGTGCTTTTAAATAATATCAGACTTACACGTCATGTTTCTGAATGCTATAGCACATTCGGTAATCTATCGTGATTCTTCTTCTCTCATATAGTATGTGATTTACACAGATACTTGTTTACTTTTATCGTCTTCCTCCCATCTGCGTCTTTTAGACAAGTTCACACTTACGTGTCACAGTAAGATTGCATCGTGTTCAAATTTTGTCTTATTCGTTTATAGGCGATTTCTGAATTGCATAAGGTCATTGAAACGCAATCCTCCTGCTTTGCACGTTGTTTCCCATGTGATTAAAGACTATTTTTAAATTTCCATTTGAGACTACGATAGTACACTTCTTACTCCTCAGCGTTGAAGACTCATGTGTCTTCTTCCATTTTTCAGGTACTTAACTGTTTAATAATTTTCTAAATATTCTAACATCTTAATATTGATGCTCCAGAACAATATTCTATAACAGCTACTAAGCTTGAACTGAAACAGTAGGGAATAGGAACAAAAATACGCATGACATTAAGTACTGTTGTCTAACAATTGCCTAGCAAACAGTTTGTTTTGTACATTGTGTTATTTTCCAAAATTTTATGTTCAGATATGAATTTTATGGAATCTTGAAAAACCCAAATAACGAGTTTTAAGAAAATTTACTGTGTTCAGCCGCCTTTTACAACGCCAGACATTCCGATTTGTAGTCTTTTCTGTCAGCCATTGTGTGGGATTCACATAAAAGTACCAGAAACAGTTAAAAAGTGCAGTTTGAAAAAATGGTGTTAGTTGATTTTGTTAAAACGGTTCGCAATAAATTGTAAGTAACGTCGATAAATAGTTTGAGAGAATCTGTGGCCGTATTTATCTCTGCATAATCCCTTACTTCAGGACTGCTGCACTCGAAATGTTAAAAAACGTCAATCATTCAACATTGTACACAATGTTGGTGATTTTGGCTTACCTAGTTCAGCAGAGTGTCTTTTCTCTGTCTGCATTTGTTCGTATTTTCCAAACACTTTGAAACTGAATTTATATGCCTCTGTTCTCATCTTAATTACAACTTACAATCAGTACAAAATGTATCTTCTACAACCTGCTCGAACATGAAAGCTCGTCACTTCGAATGAGTGTAGGCATAATAACAAATAGATGCAACTGAAGATTCAGGTGGAGGCTTGCATCTTAGGGTTCCTGTAGCAACCTGGGGAGGTAGCTGGTGTTATTTCCGATGTCAGCACCGGTGGAGACTGGTTGGAGTGATTGTGTGTGGCTCCGCACGCGGACGACCCTCCGTAAGCCTGAGGCTGCTTTGTTGGCTGTCTCGTGTCCGGGCGTTGGGACGCCGTCTTCAGAATCTAGCCGTTGAACAGGATGTAAAATCGTATTCCGAGAGAAGCGGGCGTTTCCTCTCCAGTCCTCTGACTCGAGAAAACGCCTGCTTTTTCTAAATTAAGCAGTCTGGGGATTAGTCAATAGGACTCGCCTCCACAAAGTTTGTCGCTCTCTGTATGCAAGGGCGAGGAAGTTTAAGCTTTAGGGTGGATTTATCGGGGCGTAGAGGAGAGCGCTTGCAGCAAGCAGTCACTGCTCCGTGGTCAAAAAGTAGTAATTCTGGGATGGAAATTGGATCGATTTCTCCGTTACGACGCGACTCCGTCGTTAGAAGCAGAGCGGATATGTCGCGACTGACGGTTTTGGAATCATTTTTACGTAAATTCAAATTAAACCGAATTCGGTGTTTGATCGGTTACGAGGCACTTGATAAAACGGAAGCCCAGTTGATTACTGTTGTTCTTTTCGCTGTGAGTCAAGAGCTGCCTTTGGATGGTTCAATTAGCAAAGGGAAGTGGTTATTTTGTTTTTTAAGGTAAGTGTTGGGGTCCCTTGTTTCTGTTGTCCTTTTACTGATAGGTGATCGATACGGGTACGTCACTATTGTTTTCTCTTATTGAACAATTATAGAACCATATGTTGATTGTTTTCAGGTGCATACCATGTAAATGTACTCTTAAGGGTACTTTCCTTGTTTGAAAAAGAAGTATTAAAAATTCAGCTATGGAGTTTGTTGAACTTCTCTATCAAAGTACTCGCCAACACGCCACCTATGTCCTGTAATCTATATCGGCCTGCACCATGTGACAGAAAATTACTTCATACGTTACCATAGTGCGATACCAGATCGGGTGTTCTGGAATTCAATAGTTAAAATTCTGTTGAGCAGTTTTCTCTTTAAGATAGAGATCACGGCTTCTAATCACTTAAGATTTCATACAATTTCAGGAGGCTTGGAACTCGGGGCTGAATAAATAATGTCAATCACGTTACTTGTGCACAGCTGCCGCTCAAGTACCACCTCAATTCTTTGTTATAAGGCGCAGTCATACACTTTTATCGGAAATGTAAGCCACTTGTAAGGTGGATCCCGCTTACACCTTACATTTTGCCACTTACACAATATTTCAACGTATTTAAGGTTACACAAGGTACAAAAGAATTGTTCCGATGCGACTCATGAATTCATGCCACTCAAGTATTTTAATTCGATTACAGAACCGTACCTTCTTTTAGTCTTGCTAGTCTGTTATTGTAGGTAGATTTTGACTTCTGCTGTGGAGATTTACAATCTTTCCTACATTTCACTTTTCTATCAGGGATCCTGAAGAATTTTCAAGTGGTATTTTACGACTTTACATGTAGTGGTAAATACAATGTACTAAAATTTACCTACAGTAATTTTAAGGCTGAATGCTTTGCCTGTTTGATTATGTCAGTTACCTTAGGGAACAACGATGATGAATAGCTAGAAGAAAAATGGTATATAACTAGCAGACCATAAGCAGTAATATCTTACTTTGACTGAGCTCTACGTGAACCGAACCGAAATAAAACAATGAACAAAAGGTGGAGAGCTATGCTAGGTATCATAAAAGACAGTGTTTGTAACAGGTTCTAGGAGATTCTGTATCACTGTATACGAAAGCCGTAGTGAATGAAGGAAGCTATCATATATCCTGAAAAGTGTTACCAGTACACTAAGAACGATTTTGACTAAGTTAATACACAGCAGACTGTAACGTTAGTGGAAGATACACTAAATCAAGATATGGTTGGTTTCGGGTACAGTAATTGTAGCATAAAAGCAAATCTGACCTCTGATTTCTTACGGATAGAGCATCAATACTTGTTGACACTTCGAAACTCCACTATAATTTTAGGAGATAATAATTCTAAATAAAACAGTGGTGCAGCAGGAAAAGTGACAGACGAGTTAGCTACACTACCTACGGAAACCAAACAAGAGTAAATTCATTTTAACACTTACTGGTAGTCATATTCTCGTTCGAGGAAGCAGTGAAGCAAGTGTGGTGCTGTTTATAAGAGAGATAAGGGTAAAGGAATATGTAACCTATGTTGAGATTCATGAATGATCTGGATGGAATTACGATCAAGGACAGAATATACGAATAGTGGTTTACAAACAAAATCTAAAATGAGTGAGGACACATTGATAGAAAACGTGGAAGAAGCCTGGCGTCTAGGAATTAGGATTAGGCAATGATGAATATACGTGTATGCTGCACACTCGTTTGGGAAACGCTTACTTCTCGGGACATGTTCAATTATTATTAAGTATGGGCGCAGAGTTCAGGAACTATTGAACACTCAATACATGGAAATGAAACGATAAATTTGAATACACCGAAGTAAAGAAATAGGCTTCGACAGAATTGTCGTTCTTCACAACGGTGTTATAAAAGTAATGCACGCATAAAAATTGTAACACAAGAAGACGCAGCTGACTGGAGCATGTTATAAGGCAGCTAATAATAGTTAATTTGGCATTTAAATTAATATGAGAGAAATTATATGCACAGAACATGATCGGTAACTAGAAATTTATTATGACACCTTAAAAATGCCTTTATACTCTAGATGCATTATCGTCTGACTGGAAATTTTGCAATTTCTCTGAAGTACACATTATTTTATACTTACCATTCTTATCCAATTTAAAGTTTGCCCATTACCTCAGAAATAACTAGGTTTTTCGTTATGAAAGGTGACATTTCGAATTCTATGGATATATCTTTATGCTCTTTGGTTCATATAACGTCTACATTTGTACTTTTATTCGATTTCTTGAACTGGTGTGTCAAGGTGAAATTATCTCCATAAACGTGTATGAAACTTAAAACTTCAACCATTCAGGATGCTAAATACATTTTTAAGATAAGTGATATGTGATGAATAACTGCGTTAAATTGTACTATTATATTGTACCATTATCTTTGCATCTGGAGCTGTTTTATGATAATCGATTCTGAGTATCGTAAATTTAACTGTTCGTAATTTGAAGCAGAGCTAACTTGTGAACGAAGGTGGAAATTACTTAAAAAAACAGACATCTAAAAAAGTTTTGCGTCACCTCGGTTCCGAGAGTAAAGGAATATGTACAGAAAATTCGAATAAAGATCAACATAAACACACGCTGTACCACTATGCAGCGATATCGTCAGAGGTGGTGGTCCAGATTGTTGTACACACCGTTACCTTTTATACCCGGTAGCACGTGCTATTGCATTGATGCATGCCTGTATTCGTCATGACATACTATCCACAAGTTCGTCAAGACACTGTTGGTCCACATTGTCCCTCGCCTCAACGGCGATTGGGCGTAGATCAATCAGAGTGGTTGGTGGGTCACGTCGTCCATAAACAGCCCTTTGCAGTCTATCACAGAATGGTCGATAGGGTCCATGTCTGGAGAATATTCTGGCGACTTTAATCGAGCGAGGTCGTTATCCTGAAGGAAGTTATTCACAGGATGTGCATGATGGGTGCGTGAATTGTCGTCCATGAAGACGAATGCCTCGCCAATACGCCGCTGATATGGCTGCATTATAGGCCAAAGGGTGACACTCATGTATCGTGTAGATGTTAACGGCGCCTTCCACGACCACCAGTCGGCCCCAGATAATGCCACCCCAAAACAGCAGGGAACCTCCACCTTGCTGCACTTGCTGGACAGGGCGACTAAGGCGTTCAGCCTGATCGGGTTGCCTCCAAACACCCCTCCCACTATTGTTTGGTTGAAGGCATATGCGACACTCATCGGTGTAAAGAATGTAATACCAATCCTGAGCGGTCCATTCGGCATGTTGTTAGGCCATTCTGTACCTTGCTGGAAGGTGTAGTGGTTGCAAAGATGGACGTCGCCATGGACGTCGGGAGTGAAGTTGCGCATCATGCAGCCTATTGAGCATAGTTTGAGTCGTAAACCGACGTCCTGTGGCTGCACGAAAAGCACTGTTGAACACGGTGGCGTTGCTGTCAGGATTCCTCCGACCTACAATCCGTAGGTAGCGGTCATCCACTGCAGTAGTAGCCTTTGGGTGGTCTGAGCGAGTCATGTCATCGACAATTCCTGTCTCTCTGTATCTCCTCAATGTCCGAACAACATTGCTTTGGTTCACTCTTGAGATGCCTGGACACTTCCCTTGTTGAGAGACCTTCCTAGCACAAAGCAACAATGTAGACATGATCGAACCCGGTATTGACCGTCTAGGCATGACTGCACTACAGACAAGACGAGTAGTGCACTGCTTTCCTGCTGGAGTGATGCGAAGTGATCAGCTGTCTGACCCCCTCCTTCTAAGAGGCGTTCCTCATGCATGAATGTTTACATCTTTTGGCTGATTTAGGGGCTTCTCTGAGCAGTCTAAGCGTCTGTATCTGTGATACAGTATCCACAGTCAACGTCTATTTTCAGGAGTTCTGGAAACCGGGGTGATGGAAAACTTTTTTTGATGTATGTCCGATTGGAAGCACAGAAATCTGAAAAGAAGAATCATTTTTATTGATATCAGTTTCTATTATAAACTACGTGTTAGACGACCACAATATTACTGCACGAGGGAGTGAGGGTGCTTACCGTCAGTTTCTACTGTGGTTCTTCACGAGGACACGCTGAACCAACGCAGAAGTGACTTTAAATCATTCGCTGTGCGATGTGTTTTCCTTAGTCACCGCTGTAACTGTTTACTGTAACGTCACCAGTAATACTGCGTCAGAGAAACCATTACTTTGTCTGCAAACGAATTGGTTTTTGATTACACGATGGAAAAACGTTTTTGCTGAAATCACCTTATTCTTATTTGTTGGATAGTAAATCCAAATAAGATAGACTTAAAAAACTGGATCACCAACCATTTCTTCACATTTTACAGTTAAATTTATTAAATTATGCGATTTCTTAAAGGCGTTTTTATTGCTTTTATGTAGTTAAAATAATTTAAGAGGGAGGTCTAATGATTGTAGATAACGTTCGTAGCACTGCTGAAAATCATTTTCTGGCAAAAAAAGGTCGCTTCTATTTTTGTGTTAACACATGATGGTTTGTTTACTGTCAACCTAACCACACTTTCCCGTTTCCTGTACATGTGCTCAGTAAAATGTCTAATCGTGGTTGTAAAAATTTTGCGACAGTTTTCGTTAGATTTGTGATGAATTTATGATAAAAATACACTAAACAAACATTACAGACTTTGTGAAAAAGTTTATCTATCATACTTTGGACCTAAATTAGGCGGTCAATTAAAACTTGAACGCCACGTAAGGTATGTCATGTATGTGTTGAAGATCTGAGAAAATGGTCCAAAAAGGAGAAAAAAGTCGTTAGATTTGCTGTTCCTGAGATATGGTGGGAGCCAAGGAATCATTATGATGATTGCTATTTTTACAGTGTTGATATAGCTAGTCATGATTCAAAAAACAAGAAAGTAATAAGCTACCCTAACTTACCGTCTGCCATCCGAACAGTAGGGCATGGTGTAGATTTGTAGGTTCCTGAACCACCAGATGATTTCAATTCTTTTCCAACAGAAGTATTTTCTGATGTAAAATCTGATTTAGATGAACTAGATTATGATAAATTCCATTTTTATACAGAAAGTCTAGGGCCCAAATTGTTTTATCAGACCGAGCTTAACGATTTGGTGAGAGATCTGGGCTTAACGAAAGACACAGCTGAATTGCTTAGCTTTAGAGTAAAAGAAAAGAACTTATTGGCAGTTGGAAACAGCATATACATGTATAGAAACAGAGAGCAGCAATTTTCCAAATTTTTTCAACAAGAAGGTGATTTAGTGTACCGCTCAGACATTCCCAATATGATCAATAAGTTTGGTATTGAATACGAAAAGGAAGACTGGAGGCTGTTTATTAACTCTTCCAAAACTAGATTAAAAACTGTTTTATTACACAATGGTAACATGTATGCATCTATACCTGTTGGACATTCTGTGCATATGAAAGAAAGCTTTGAAAATATAGGAATAGTTATAAATAAAACACGCTATTCGGCTTATGGTTGGATGATACGTGGCGATCTAAAAGTAATATGCATGCTCCTTGATCAGCAAGGTGGCTTTACCAAATTTCCATGTTTTGTGTAAATGGGACAGTAGGGCTAGGCATCAACACTGGTGCAGAAACAACTGGCCTCTGAGGGAATCTTTAAAACCTGGCGAGAAGAACATTCTACGCAAAAACGTTGTGGATCCAAAAAACGTAATCCTACCACCTCTGCATTTAACTGCATATAACGTTAGGCCTAATGAAACAGTCTGTAATGGCTGTGCCCAAAGATGGACTATCTCTGCCAAAAGTTTCCACACCTTACAGAAGCTAAACTAAAAGGAGGAGTCTTTGTAGGACCCGACATTAGAAAAGTGAACTTTGATGATAACTTTGAATTTACAATCTCCTTAAATGAGAAAGAAGCATGGGTATCATTCAATCAAGTTGTTACAAAGTTCTTAGGACATGAAAAAGGCCCATTATAGCTAAAGTTTAAAGTTTTAGGCTGTTTAATGAGCTTGAAAGCTAACATTCTCAACAGTCCCCTTGATTACTTCCCAGACAACATGGGAGATGTTAGTGCGGATCAAGGAGATTGTTTTAACCAGGATATTAATGTGATGGAAAAACTCTACCGAGACCGCTGGAACACCAACATGATGGGGGATTACTGTTGGTCACTTCACCGAGAAGTTCAGCAAGTGACTCATCGTAGGAAAAGCTACACAAGAAGCTTCAGTGAAAACAGAGAAAGAAAATACAAACCAATTCCTGCTGACAAGCGAAACCTCTATTAACACATATCATCGTTTTAAATTGCTTACTGTAAATACAAACCATGCTTATGTTGTAGCAAAGCGTTTCATTAATTTCCCATTTTACCATGTACCACAGGAATTTTATCCTATATAATTAAAAGAATATTGCTCGAAAACTAAAGGTGATTAAAAAAACAAAGGTCAGATTTGGATTTAGCTCATAAACATGTATAAAGATCAGCTATCAAATTAAAATTTTTTTTAAAAAAAAGTTCGTTGTCTATGTTATCAATGAGAATGTGGAATCTGCCCTCAAATATTTGCCCTAAAAAATAACATTAGCACAATATCTTGAGGCAGATATTGTATTGTTATAGATAAATTGGAACTGTTCCTACATTTCCAACGTCATGCATGTCTATCCATGTGGACACCAATGTCACTGGGCTGTCAGGATGTGACTGGTAGCAAAATGTACTGGGTCGTCTTACCATCAGTCGAGTTTCTAACTTGACTTCCTTTAAACGCTTTACAGCTTCCATTTGGATGGACGCCCATAGAATTGTATTTTGTGACCACAAGATGATTTAACATATATGCTGAGGTAACAAGAGTCATGGGATAATTCCTGATATCGTGCCGGAGCTCTGCATCTCAACTGCAGTGCAGTAGCTTGACATGGCATAGGTTTAACAAGTCGCAGGAAGTCCCCTGTAGAAATAATAAGCCATGCTGCCTCTATGGCAGTCCGTGACAGCGATAATGCTGCTGGTATAGGATGCTGTGCACAAACTAATCTCTCGACTGCGTCCCATAAATGTTCGATGGGATTCAAGTCGGGTGACCTGGGTGGCCATATCATTCGCTTGTAGCCGCGCTGTGTGAGGCGCCTTGTCAGGCTTCGCACGGCTGCTCCCGTCGGAGTTTCACGTCCTCCCTCGGACATGGACGTGTGTGTCGCCATTAGCGATAGTAACTTAAAGATAGATCGTGTAGTGTGCAAGCTTAGGCACCGATGACGACAGCAGTTTGGTCCCATAGAACATAACACAAATTTCCAAACTTCATTCGCTCGAAATGTAAAGAATGTTTTTCAAAGCAATCGCAATCAGTTGTGGCCCGGTGACACAACGCATTGTCATCCATACAAATCACGTTATTGTTTTGGAATATGAAGTCAATGAATGGTTACAAATGGTCTCCAAGCAGCCGAATGCAACCAGTTCCCGTCGGTGATTGGTTCAGTTGGACCAGAGAACCATGTACATTCCACGAAACGCAGCCAACGCCTTTGCGCGACAACCAGCAACTGGCGAAGGGCCTTGTAGAACACTTGGGTCCGTGGATTCGTGTCTGCAGGACACTCGAACTCTACCATCAGCTCTTATCATCTGAAATCGGTGCTCATCTGACCACTCACGGTTTTCCAGTTGTCTAGGGTCCAATCAATATGGTCACGACCCCAGGAGAGGCGCTGCAGGCGATGCCGTGCAGTCAGCAAATGCACTAGCATCGATCACCTGCTGCCATAGACCATTAAATCCAGATTTCGGTGCGCGTTCGTCATACATCCCACATGATTTCAGCGTTTTCCGCGCATTGTTGGTTGTTTGATAGAACTGACAGCTCGCCAGAAGCGCCGTTTATCTCGGTCTTTAAGAGAATGCCGTCAGCCACTACTTTGGCTGTGGTCAGAAATTTGGTACTCTCGGCACACTCTTGACACTGTGGGTCTCGGAATATTGAAGTCACTAATGGTTGAAATGGCTCCGAGCACTATGGGACTTAACATCTGAGGTCGTCAGTCCCCTAGAACTTATAACTACTTAAACCAAACTACCCTAAGGACATCACACACATCCATGCACGAGGCAGGATACGAACCTGCGACCGTAGCGGTCGCGCGCTTCCAGACTGAAGCGCCTAGAACCGCTCGGTCACACAGGCCGGCTGAAGTCACTAATGATTTCCATAACGGACATCACACTGCGTCTACTTCCTGCTACCATTCCGGGTCGAAGAGTCTTTAAATTCGGTCGTGCGCCCATAATCATGTCGAAAACGTTTCCACATTAATCACTTAAGTGCAAATGACAGTTCCGCCAATGATCTGGCTTTCTGTAACGTGCATGTACGTTACTAGTGCAATTTGTATATGTGCATATCCATATCCGTAATAATACAGTGACCTCTCTCATGTAAGTGTATACTCACAGTAACCTGTTTTATTTTAGAAAATAGCTGATAACGGAACGCATTAATACTTTTATTTAAATTTCAGGTCGGAAACACTGAAACGAATCCACGCATTACCACGGAAGTAGTAATCACGCTGTGTCGTGCAGCAGGGACAAGGCGGGTGTATTTTACGCAGAGTGGGACGAGCCAGAAGCTCGGCGGTGAGATTTATCTTGCAGCGCGAGGTCGGGCGGCAGTCTGCGAGCCAGGAAATGTCTTATTTATTCCCTCCTAAAGGCCAGCCATAAACATCGCCCGAGGGAGGCGGCGCTGCTGTTACAGTGCTGGCACAGCGGCGCAGTCTTCCCTCTCCTACATCTGTTTTATTCCTTCCATAACACCAAGTATACGTTAATCCTGTTGGACTTTACTACTTTTTCCAAAAACAAAAATCTACCACTTTCAGTTTCGCATTACCAATATTCGTCTTAGAATCTGAAACGCTTTGTCTTGCTGCAATGCGTTTTACTTTATGAAGCAAATATTTATATACTTACTGCAGGTAATGGACACACCAACAAAAGTGTCACAGTGTCGTACTATTCAAACCTTTGACTGAATCACTACCTCATCCTCATAATCATTATAGACTTCCTTATCACTTAGAAAGTTAAAGAATTTCTGGTTTGTTCGTAGCACCATTTGGTCAACGAGCACTCCCTCAGTCGTCCTAATCCTGTATTATAAATGAGAAATTAACATTTTTACGTGGATATGTTCTGTCTATTCTGCCCGACATCTCTAAAAGAACAGCCACCATGTGGAATCCGCAACTGTGATACATATTATGTAAACTGAAGTTAGAGGTGCGAGATAAAAAAGAAAAGGAAAGGGCCTACTGATGTCAGTCTACGTAATACGTACCACAAACGCGCCCGATTAGCCTTGCCGTCTAACGCACTGCTTTCCGGGTGGATAGGCGTGCCGTTCCGCGGCATGAACCTGCCCGGCGTATTAGTGTCGATGTCCGGTGTGCCGACCAGTCTGTGGATGTGTTTTAAGGCGGTTTTTCATTTGCCTCTGCGAATATGGGCTGGTTCCCCTTGTTCCACCTCAGTTACACTACTTGTATGTCGGCGATTGCTTCACAATCACTTTCTCTACCTACGCATACACCATAATTACACTACCACGCAAACTTCGGGGTTACACTCCTCTAGTGTGAGACGTTCCAGAGGTGGGGCGGGGGTAGGGAGGTGTCCTCTTGGGGCCGAACCGTACAACAACCCTGGGTTCGGTGTGGGGCGTCGGTGGGGTGAGTGGACTGCTGTAGCCGGTAGTGGGGTTGTCTACCACGGCGGGAACGAAGCCTCTCCGTCGTTTCTAGGTCCCCAGTTCCATACAATATGTACCACAGCTGTGGATTACGGGTAGTATCCGTTCCACTAGACATGTCCGAAAGAACAAACACTAAGTAATGATGTATGTTTCTCCTCCATGGACAAAAAATCTACCATCTCCAAATCCGGTCCACAATTATGTTCGACCTCCTGCGGGAACCTCAAAGTAGTGAGCATTGAGGACACGGATAGGGACTGCTCATAGATTGTGCTGCCGCGGTGAGTAGCCACGCGGTATGAGGGGCCGTGTCACTGATTACACGGCCCCTACCGCCCGAGGTTCGAGTTCTCCATCCGGCATGGGTGTGTGTGTTGTTCTTAGTATAAGTTAGTTTAAGTAGTATGTAAGCCTAGGGAACGATGACCTCAGCCTTAGGAATTCACATACATCTGAACATTCTGAACACAGGTGGCGCTAGCTGGGAATGTCAGTCAGCTGGGAGCAGTGTCTAGATAGGTCGTGGAATAGCGATAAGCCCTCTTTACGAGTGGCTTAGTGATTAATGCAACTGCTTCTAGTAGGTAGGAGATCCAAGTTTCGGATTCCGGTAGTCTAAAGTCCCGATCAGCTGACATCTATAGTTCCTTCCCTTTCCCTTACTTTACCCCCTCTCCATCTTCAGTTTACATAACTTTGTTACGTTTTACTGAATATCGAGACAGCTTGAACCCTGAGAAAGAACATAGGACACTCATAAAGCGTGTATCACAAGAACTTTTCTGATTTCAAGAACATAACGCGCATAAGAGAAACAAATTTACTCCTTCACTTTAGAAATTTATTGTATTTTTCGTTGATATCTTCAACGTAATGAATACAAAGCTCATACATTTCTCAACGTGTTGAATCCATATACTAATACCGTTAAATGCGAAAGTAACTTTGTGTCTTACACTTTCTCCACTAAACCAATGGTTTGATTCCAATGAGATTTGATATGTAGATAGTTATAACCATGAGGGAGAACTAACGTTATATCAGAAAGTAAAAGAGAAAACTGACTCTGAATAATATGAAATGTGGACTTGAACATCATTTTCAACATTAGTGAACATGAAGCATGTTAAAAAATTATTAAATTTGTCGCATTATGTCCACATTGTATAATTACAGCTACTTGAGCAGCGAAATGCGTAGATTCTCCGTCGTTTCAGTAACTTTGCGTACACAACTCACAGTTAGGCAGTGAAGCTGCACATGCCACCGCATCATGAGTTGGGAATTTTGGAGTGGGCGGGGCGCGTACTTCATGAGCAATGGTCACCAGAACAGACAGACACGCGAGGCCAGCTGACGTCATAGCACGTACAGCACTTATTCACCCTCCCTCATCACAATAAAACTATAGATACACAGACACTACTGTGGGTCACAGCTAGTTGTCTATAACACAGCATTACATCGACAGACAGAGTTATTGTTCCGGCGTAGCGACAAGCGCCGGTACGAAGTCAGGAGGCTGTGAGACTACGTCAGCGAACAGTACGGTGACTAGGACCGCATCACAACAGGAGCGCCCTCTATCCGAAGAGAATATAAGCGACGCTCCTGCCAGCCTCGGCTGGACAGTAGAAGACACGAACCAGGAAAACCGGCACAAGCTGACCCGAACTGGGAACCACGCACTAGAAGAGAGGCACTAGAAGAGCCTTACTTGTTATCCGTATGAACTGTGTGAATTATTTGCATGGATACAGTATATAGCTAAGGACACTGATTATTTGCTTGTCGCCATGTGCTTGCGACCCAAAGTTAAGTATTGTCAATCTAATATATTGTAATAAAAACCATTAAATTGAATTGCTTGAATTGGTGGATAGCTATTCGAGAAAGCAGCACCGTTTAGGCACCCTATAAAAGACGACTGGGCAGGACACCCCAGTTATTATACGAATATTATTTCCAGCTATACGTCAAATGAAAATACACTGACGGAAAATAATTTCAACAGCAAGAAAGACTTCTGCTACAAAAACTAAAGTTGGAAGGCGTGCTCATACACCTTAAAAGAGAAGTCTATTGAAATTTCACTAACGTCAGTATGAAGGTGCAAACCATGTTTCCTTTAAACACACGCTGTAACGACGCGAGCTTTAGTTACCTTTGAAACTGGAGATGGTCAGTAGACGTTAGTCAAGAATGCCATTAAGACGACGAGGACACTCTTATCAGCACCTCACTGAGTCTAGACGAGGTCGTGTTATAGGACTACGAGACGGTAGAGGTTCCTTCCGCGATATTGCAGGAAAACTCGGTTGGAATGTAGCCACTGTGTATGGGTGCTGGTAGCGGTGGTCACGAGAATGTACGATCGTCTGAAGCCTAGCTCCGGCTGGTCATGCGGCACTACCGGGAGGGATGACCATAGAGATCGACGTATAGCTCTGGCTCATCATACTGCATCTACAAAAGCAATCTGTGCAGCAAGTGGCACCATAGCAACACAACGAACCGTTACAAATCGGTTAGCTCAAGGGCAGCTCCGAGCCAGACGCCCTGTAGTGTGCATTCTATTGACCCTAAACCACCGCCATTTGCGACTTCAGTAGTGTCAAGCGAGAGCTCCATGCGTGGCAGGGTGTCGGTTTGTTGTGTTTTCTGATGAAAGACGGTCCTGGCACGATGCCAGTTATAATCATGTGTCGGACAATAGGTGCCCAGCTGAGGGCCATGCAACCAACCTGTCTGATTGCTGGACACACAGGACCTACATCTCGAGAGTTCGTCTGGGATGCGCTTTCATTTCACTGCAGGAGGACTCTCCTCGTTATCCCCTGACTGCCGACGTCTGATGGTTCGACCTGCCATTCATGAGTACCTTTCCATGGGACGTTTTTCAACAGGATAACGCTCGCCCACGTACCGCTGTCTAACCCAACATGATCTGCCGTGTGTCGACATGTTGCTTTCGCCATCTCTTGTCTCCAATCGAGCGCATGAGGGACATCATCAAGCGAAAACTCCAGCGTCATCCACAATTAGTGCTAAACGTCTCTTTATTCTCTGTATTAACCAATCAAGTGCCACAGGCATGGAACTTCATCCCCCAAACTGACATCCGCCACCTGTGCACCGTATACATGCTAGAATGCTTGCATTCAACATTCTGACGGTTACACCGTTTACTAAAGTACCACATATCACATTTGCACATTCTTATGTCTTGTTTACGTTAACCTGTGGTCTTGCAATTTTAATCACATAAACATATTACCTAGAAAAATGGATTCCCGAAATTTCATTACTCTGTTTTAACTATTTTGTGTTGTTGCAATTTTTTCCGTCAGTGCATTTTCATATCCATGTAGTGCCTTGTACAGTATCCCTACAGACTAGGATATACCAAATGCTATGATATCTCTCTCCTTTAAAGCTTCAAGACCACCAAAATCTGTGTAACAAGTTGCTACAGATGTAATAGTTATCGAAGATGAAGCGCCTTCCTCCAAAAACAGCCGCGTCTAATGTACAGAAGCCAGGATGACTAACTCTCAACACTTGAGATATTCCAGTAACCTGATGTATATTTGCCAAACCAGCAAGCTCGATTGTACTAGCCTTTGAGCCACAGCAAACAGGAAGATAGTGGCGACGATGCCCCTAGTATGAGTAGCCTCCCCCTCCCTCCCTCTCCCCCGAAACACGAGTAGTGGAAAAGTCAAACTGACCAATACTGTTTCTCGGAATTAGGAAAATTGTTCAGTGATCCCACCCATTTCATGAGCAACATAATTTCAGTCAGGTATATAAACCGAAAACAGAAAATATAACAAAAACAGAAAATATAACAATGTGCAACACGTAACTGTTCGATAGGTTTTAGAAAATATAACAATCTGCAACACTTAACTATTCGATAGGTTTTCGGCAGTATGGTAGTAGCCCTCAATACACAGAAATCGTTTAACACTTTTTCTTACCGAATTATAAATTTTAGACAACAAATGAAGTGAAAGAAGCGAACGTTGGATCAGAGCTTCCCCAAAACCAAACAAATCTTACGAAGTGCAGAGTCCAGGAAGTAGCGAATAATTTTACTACTGTTGTTGTGAAACTAGTAGCTAAATAATCCCCAGGTAATAAATTGACCGGAGCGGACAGACTATCAGTCGAATTTCATTCACGACATTGGTATATCGTAGGCAGACAGCTAACAATTATGCTAAGTGAACTACGTTTTGTACACTCATGCCTGTAGTTTTGACGATAGTTACGATCGGGTGAGTTGCGAAGAAGCCAAAAATGCAAACAGACTAATTTAGGATCCCATAACAACGCTCAAATGAGATATGAAGGTATTAAATACTAGAATACGATTTGTTTCGCCACACATTCTGATACCATGTCAGGCGTTTAATGACAAATCTATCAGTGTAAGAGTTATAGAGATGTCGTAAATTTACTGTTCGACCTTAATATTCGGATGACCACAGCTCTATCAGGGTTCGAAAAAAACGCTATTAGTTAGAATGGAGTTTCCTACGCACGGAAATGAAGGCGATGGGATCACCAACTCTTCATGAAGGTATTATAAAACATTATGCCAGGACCTATAACCGAATAACCAGGAAGAGGCAAGCTGAAAAATAATATCGAAAGTTCTAACCACACTGCATCTTCGCATTTTTCAAGTTCACTTTGGGACATTCCGTACAAGATTCCAGCAGTCTGTAGAACTGCTATTTATTATGCTTCACAAGCTGGCAAACTATGTTCACCGAGATACGTATGTGACGTTTATAGTTTGCTTAGCCAAGGGGCTTTTGCGATTCCATGAATAAAGTTTCATTTTACATGGACTCCCTATACCTTTTGGGGTATATGATCATAACAAGTCTCGAGATGTAGTATAGAAAACACAATTGGTACCAGGTTTTGAAGAACACATATCCTGTCCGTCCAACGTGTTGTTGCAGCTGTTATGTAGTAGCACCGGAAGCGATTTAATGCTGCTAGCAAAGACAAGTCGTCTGCTGCCATAGTCCATTAACGCAAAATTTTGTATCATTGTTCTGACGTACATTTTTTTCATACATCCCACATTGTTTCTGCACTGCTGATATGCTTCGTGTATCGTTCTTGAAAAACATCGGTGTCACGTTTGTGTGTGGATAAGATGACAAAAAAAAACCATGAAATTGAGGGTGCCACAACACGTCATAAGGAAACTGCCAAGCCACAAGAACAAAGTGAGTGATCGTTTTGTTATACTTTATATGAACAGGACACCAATACACAAAGTGACATAGCCTCTCACTAAGTTATCTGTCTCTCTCTCCACAGGATGATCACAGCAGTCATTTAAAGAAGCTTTAATATCTGTACAAACGTGTGTTAAAAGTTTTTTAATGCCATTATAGCCTGATAATGAGTTATAATTCTCGGAACAAGTCCCTAATAAATAATTTATTTGTCAACAAATTTTGTGACTAGTAGCAGCATTTGAAAACTTTTTCATAACGTGTTGTGATTGCTTACATCGACAATTATTGGTGACAGGAGCATTTTAGATTGTATGATAGATCGGTGGTAATACTCATTTGAATTTTTCAACCAATATGCACTGACGGTAAAAAAAAATCACAACACCAAGAACTGGATGTGGGACGTAAACGAAAGTTGGTACGAGTGTTTCTTCTTCTGAAAGACGATGTCTGTTAAGATGGAGCGCCAGTCGAATAAGAGTGGCCCTAGTTACACCGCTAAGAGGATACAAATAATGCTTGCTTAAACACACGCTGTAACGGATGTGATGTTAAGTTGATGGTAGTTGAGAACGCCTTTAAGGCGACATAAACCCTTTTATCTACACCTCACTGAGTTTGAACGAGGTCGTGAAACAGGTCTACGAGGAGCTGGATGTTCGTTCTGCTATATTGCAGAAAAATGTGGCAGGAATGCAGCCACTGCATGTGATTTCTGGCAGCGCTGGTCAAGAGAATGTACGGTAGCAAGGAGACCTGACTCCGGACTGCCACGTGGCACTACACAAGGAAGTCCATCTTTTTCGGTATATAGCCGTGCCCCTTTGTGCTGCATCAGCAGCAGCACTTGGTATTACAGTGACCTAACGAACTGTGGCAAACTGATTACTTCAAGGACAGCTCCGAACCATAGGCCGCGTAGTGTACACTCCACTGATCCAAAACCAGCGCCATTTGTGAGTTCAATAGCGTCGAGCGAGAACTCACTACAGAGCAGGGTGGAGATCTGTTGCGTTTTTTGATAAGAGCTGGTTCTGCCTCGGTGCAAATGATGGCTCTGTGTTGGTCAGAAGGAAGACAACTGAGTGCCTGCTACCAACCTGTTTGCATGGTATTCACACTGGATCCACACCTGGTGTTATGGTCCGGGTTGCGATTTCGTACCTCATTAGCATCCCTGTGGTTATCCCCCCCCCCCCCCCCTTAATGCGAATTGGTACGTCAGTCGGGTGATTCGACCTGTTATTCTCCCATTCATGCACCGAATTCCAGGGAGTATTTTCCAAAAGAATGACGCAAGCTCACGAACCGCAGTTGTAACTCAAGATGGTCTAAAGAGTGTCGACATGTTGCTTCGGTCTGGTCGATCACCAGATCTGTCTCCAATTTAGCTCATGAGGGACATCATCCGAGCACAAGTCGAGATTCATCTATGACCAGCATTAATCGTCTACGAATTGAACGACTAAGTGCAACAAGCTCGGAACTCCACGCCACAACCAGACAACTGGCACCTGTACAACACAACAGATGCAAATCATCATGCTTGCATTCAACATTATGGCGTTTACACATGTTATTCATGTACCAGTATTTCACACTTGCGATCGCTTAATTCGCGCTTACGTTAACATGTGATCCTCCCACGTTATTCACTTAATTACGTTACCTAGAAAAACATATTCATGAAATTTCATTTCTCTACATTAATAATCTTTTGGCGTTGCGATTTTTTGTTCTGTCGGTGTCTATTGATGAATTTAGTGCGGGATACTGGCATCATCGACTAACTTCATATTTATTTCAATCGTGTCAGTAAGTGAGATATATCTATTTTAATTTAGTTATTTACGTGTTCATCATTTACAAAGACATACGTTATATATTGTTTTAACAGCATTATTCTGATAGCTCAATAATGAAATACAATATTCTTTACATAAGTTCTTGTAATGCTGTATAATATTACATATATATTCTTGAGCAACTCTGTGGCTAGTTGTAGAGTCTGTGCGCCCTTAAGGTCATCTTCTATGCCATGCACTTAACATACAAATAAATTATCCATTGACTCGATATTCCTGCACCCTCAACCGGGACTATCCGATAGGCTACATTTGACCATTAGCTACATACATCTAGAGCATTCGTCCAGATACAGTTCAGAGTTGTCCACAGATTCTTCTGGAGGTTCAGTTAATCGATCTACTACTTGGGATCGTAGACAAAGTTTCGGTTCTTATGTCCACATAGTATCCATGGTTATTTTCGGGCTTTAATCATGCAGAAGCCATTCAGCTTTTTTCGTCGATTTTCCATAATTGTGACCTCGATTTACGTCTTATTGTAGGTGCTAGGTCCTGGAGTGTATTGAGTTTAAGGTCGTCTCGGATTTTTCTGTATAATCTTTTGGCAGATTATGATCGGCAAACGTCAGGGGTCTTTGTGTTTGATAGGACAGGTCGTCAGGCATATAGAATGGTCCTGAGTGTTCCAGTGATTATATGCATTCTCTCCTTCAGTTGGAGTTAATTTGAAAGCCCGTTGTGCAGAAAAAAGTGTTTCGAGATCAAAATGTCGCATATAAAACATTTTTAACTTGCTGCAAAGTATGAATATTCGAAATCTGTGACTATACGCGCTGGAAACCTGCGTGTGTTTTGAGAAATGATTTTATTCCAAAGGAAAAGTCTTTCTCTTACGACATATCAACTTTGTCTCTTTGTACCATCATCTCTGGCGACGTTCCATCTCTGTTATCATCTGGGACAATGTTATGCGTAAACACAGAAGACGTTTTCTAAACATTCATGGTGGTGTCTGATTGTTCTATATCGTGTCTCCCTACCACTTTCGCGCAACGACGCTCTGAGCGTGTTTTTTAGGGAATTAACTAGTTTGACCCTGGGACCTGTTGCTGGTAAGGAGACGCCAGACCACACATGACATGTAGAATTCAGAAGAGTTCAGTGAGACTAGCGATGATATAACCAAATACTAAATGATCTCAGCGTCAGCTCCACTGCACTCCCTGTAAAAGAATCTTAATACTAACTAAATTTAGTGGAAAGAGTTCAAGGCTTTCCTATTTTTAGTTGGCTGGTAAAATAACGTCGAAAAAGCAGTTAAGTTTACCATTGGAAATTTTATTCTACTCACAAAACATCGTTTATAAATTGCACTATTGATAAAAGGAAATGTTTTAATACAGGATGGTAAAAACCAACTGCATTCAACAAAAATGTGAACGAATATTCCCTAAATGGGTTTCCAAGTTCTACAATCGATTGAAGGATGACCTATGACATATCACATCTATAATCTAGGTTTAAATTAAGTTTCACAAAAAGAAAACTATCAATATGGTCTACAGTGACCCTCAATTATCTTTAATTACTTATCTAACTTGTCGTAAATTACAGTGGCTGATGTGGCTTCTCAATAACTATATAAAAGAAAAATCATCGCGTTTCAGATCTGTTCTTCAAGTGGCAAATGTAAACACCATGAGTTTTAATTAACGATCGACACTAGTATTACGCAAAAAAGGGGTGTAGCAGATGAGACTTCAGCAGTTCTGAGTGAAGCCTTATGCGCTCAAAAATGCGGCATCGCGTGCGTTCATTACCTTGTCGGTGTCTAAGCAGCGTCAGGGCGACAGCGGCCGGCGCAGCAGGCATCCAGCGCGCCGTCTCGGAACTAACCACTCTCCTAACTTCTCCTTACTACAATTTACCGAAGTTAGTTTAAAAAAACTATCTGGCTATGTTTTCATCTGACCAATCAGGGTCTCAATGTTAACCTTAAGCTCCGCCTACAAAAGTTATGTCTATCCAATGAGAAACGTTATACTTTTCGTGGTGGGGCAATGTTTTTAAAGTTTGCAACGTAACAGAGACGCTAAAAAGTCTCACTCTAAAACCTGCAGCTGGTGTGGTCCTTTTAGCGTTATCGTGAGATCTATACTGTTCCTCTGGAGGGCTCTATCTTTTAACATGGGCTGGAGGATTGTCCTAATGTAACAGACACGCGAAAAAGTCTCACGCTAAAACTTGCGGGTGGTAGTGGCCCTTTTTGTGTTGTCGTAAGATCTATACTGCTTTTCTTGAGGCCTCTAGCTTTTAACATTGGGTGGGGGGTGGTCCTTGATGTACCTGAGATGCGAAAAAAGCCTCACACTAAAATGTGCGGATTGTGTAGTCGTACAGGTAGTCTGGTGGCGTGGGTGTCCAGCCCCTCCCTTATCGTAGGGCCTTCTAGCTTAACACTGTTCTGCTCTCGGCTTCTGTCCTCGTTTCTCCCCTCGGAACTGCGTCTGCCTCACGGTGGGAAGGTACGACATGTATTTAGGCATTCTTGTGTTAGTCAGTGGTATTCCATTTTCTCACTCGTTACTCGTATTACTTTGGTTAATTTAATGTCACGATTTATTCGGGGCTATGTGACATACTACTGGATTTCCTTATCATGTCAGGGTTTTCATGGAAGGTGTTGGATTTACCTGACACCTTACATATCACCACCCTTCGAACTTAATTTTTGCACTGAATTTAGTCAATGATTGAATCGTTGTCTAAGTCAGTGAAAAATTTTCTAATTCATCTAAATTTTGTTGCATATTGTTCAGCCACATTATTCTGTTCTATGCTAGTTTGTATTACTAATTTATATTTTTATATTCTTCCACATTGTAATTAAAATGACAAGAGAAGAATATTTTTATTCTATTATAAATTTTTTAATTATATTCTTTCTTTATTTAAGGGTGAAGTTTGTTTTTTAAGAAGTTAATTTCGAAAGTGAGAAGTCTTTCACATCGATTTTCTTAGAAATATTGTTTTTATAAATGTAGTAATTAAGTAAAATCTATTCCTAACACATTTTCTAAATATCATGTACAAGTAAAATATTTTTGTTTCTAGACATGCATATCAACATTGTTACACTAATAAATAAGACTCATTTCCAAGAATTGCTTTTACAAAGAAATATACATTCAGAAGTATCGAGATATTATCCTAACAAATTTTACAAATGCTAAAAAAATTGCTTTGACAAAGAAATATACATACTCATGTATTGAGGTATTTTCCTAATAAATGGTACAAATGTTAAAGAAATGGAAAACATCCAACAAGATAATTTTTTATTATTTGTTTTTATAAGGAGAAAATAAGTATAACATAGTTATTCTTTTATTTTTAAGAGGAGGAAATAAGTGGTATATAGTTTCTTTATATATATACTGTCCATTTCAGAACTAATGACTTGTTTTTATCGACAGTCTACTTTTTACTCAAGTCTATAGTCAATGACTTATTTTTTAGTTTATTAGCTGTCTGGTGGGCTTAACTTATTTAGTTTTTCACACGTTTCTTTTGCACAATACCTACATCACATAATTTGATTTCACACATTCACACAATCCTATGAATGTTCAAGCATGAGGTTGGTGAATGTTTTTGCATGAACGTGATGGACTTGAGCGAGATGGATGTGGCCAAGTACTTGGGTACAGCTTCGTTCGTCGTTCCTTGTTGGCTTTGCAAGTGTGTGTTGCTGTTGTGGAGGTCCCACAATGGAAAGGAGCTGTGAATGCAGAATCTCCTGGTTTACTGGCTTTGTATGCGTGAAAGTCATCGTTATATGTCGCTGGAAGCGGTCGTTTTTCGTTGTAATACTTCGCAGACGACTAGTTTACAATAGGATAGGGTATTGGGAAGGTATGTCGTCTATTCTTCACCCATCTTCATTCTTGATCGCAATCTTGCGAATCTTCAACTTCTGTTCTTCCCGCTTTTTCTCTGCTTCTTACTTGGTTCTTGGTTCTTCTCTGGGCAGGATATGGAAATATTTATTGATAACTAGTCACTTTGAAGTCCTCCTCCTAGTAACTGTTTCATAAATTGTTTGGGCATATCATTTTTAATATGTGGAAGTTCTTCTTCAGTTTAGTGAATCAGCGTGCTGTTTAATAGCAGTAGTGTGACTTTTACACATATTTTTTGCCAGCGGTGGCTTGCCCAAGCGGTCTTCTCGTTCGGCCGTTTTTTGCTAGCTCTGTTCATTCGGGGCTCGGAGACCCTTCCGGCGTTCGCCGTCCCAGCGCCGTCCCGCCGCGTCTCAGCAGGGGTCTGTCACTGTGCGGCTCAGTGTTCCATCCTAGCAAGGTTCCACCTAGCGGGCAAATTTATTGCCCACTTTCGCTACAAGGGCCGTCTGTTAGTTTCGCCTTTCCCTTCTCTCGACGCTCCTGCTATGTAGGAATCGAGTCTTGCTGATTACGTCCTTTTCTTTCTTGTTACTTCTCGAGTTGTAACTTGTGGGTCGTTGCATCTCTTCCTTGCTGGAGTTTTTACAATGGTTCTTACAAAAAGTTTTACTTAACTTACATGTTTTACGCCTTCTTAAAAAGCTTTACAAATTTCGGAGCCCTTTCCATGTTACAATTCTAAGATATGTGGTGTCTTAACGTCTACTCAAGAATCCTCAAATTCGTTTTTTATTTTTGTGTAGTGTCGTGGTGTATAGCATATTAGTATTTAATGCTGTTAGACTATCTACGCTTTATCCCTTCACCTTAATCTATGGTACAATTTGTGTTATTATTGAAACTACTGTCTTTTTCCCACCTTCCTCTCTCTTCATTCTTCTTTCTCCTGACGAACTTATCTGCAACATAATCTTCAAATATTGTGCTGATTATTTACCAGTAATAAAATTATTCTTCAAACTTGTACTGAAAGTGTGTAATACTACCAGTCTTAGGTAAAAATACCTCTGCTTTATCTCGTAAAATACCCTCCAACTCTCTTTTACTGTGTTCCGAAATACCTTGAACTTCTTGTAATTTTTTGTCGATTTCTTTATGGACTTCTGACATGAGTTGAGGCGATTCCCCCTTTTGTGCATACCATTCTAATTCTTCATCCTCTTTATCTCGCATCATTCTTAATTGTTTGTTTAAAACTGGTATTTCTTCTAATTTTAGCTTTTGCTCAAAGAGAAGTGTGACATTCCCGAATTTTACGCTACCTTTCCCAATGTCTATTATCGCTCGTCTCTCATTTAAAAAATCTGCACCTATAATCAAGTCTACAGTTAGTTTAGGTATAATCACGAAGTTGGCTTCGATCTTTTGACCTTGGCACGAAAGAGTAAACCTTGTTTGTCTCGTAACTTCCGCTACATTGTTTCTAATAGTACCTCTTACTTTAATCTTACGTGTTTTCAGAACTGGCAATTCCTCATTGGCATTACACTGCAAGAATAAATTTTCCGAGATCGCAGTCAGTTCACTTCCGCTATCAATTACAATATTGACTGGGATATTCTTTACCATGGCCTTCACAATTGGTTGAATTTGAATGGGTTGGTTCTGTTCTTCTTCTTGCATCAACGAATCCTCCACTGTATCATACATGAGTCCTTTTAGGAATTTCCCTTGTGAATTCGAACTTTCTGTAGGATAAGCTTCGACTGCTACTTCTCTCTCTTTTACTTCCTCTTCTCTATTTTTTCCTTCATTTACGCTTTCTTCTACATCCTCAACTTTTTTCTCATCCTCGTCTATCTTCTCCTTCTCCGTCGCTACTTCCACGTAATCGCATCTAAATGCACTAATTATCGCTTCATAACTTCGTTCATAATATACGTTGGGTTGTGTGCCCACTAGTAACTTATTTTGAACTTCTGTCGACTGCGCATTATTCTCATTGAATTCGCTTTACCTGGTTTTCATCTCAAATAGCTCTGCAATACTCGTTACTTCGTCCTTTCCTCCTACATTCGTTGTGCATGCCTCTGGTAATTCATCCTCCTCGTCAGTATTCTCCCAATTAATTTCGTCCCAACACAACAATGTTATTTTCTTGTCTTCGTTTTCATCTGGTCCCTGCGGATTTGTTTCTTCCTTCTTCTCTCCTCGTGATAAGAGTTTTACTTCTCTGCTCAATGTGCTGCAATTGACATGGGTCGGTGCGTCATTCTGTTTGGCATGGGCGCTTAGCTGTCAATTCGAACGTTTATCTTCTATCTGTATTCGTTTTCCTTGTTCAGCTTGTTGATAGTGGTTTCTTTGTTGATAATTTGTCGGTCTACTGGTTCTCCAGTACCTGTTCCGGTTGTCGTTATTCCCTCTGTAATAGTTGTTGCCGTTCCTGAGTGAATTATAATTACTGACATATTCTCTTCTAAATCCATAACCGGTTATTTGTTGAAATCTATTGTCGTTTCTTGGTGCGAAGTTATCACGTGGTTCGGTGGTTCGTAATTATTGATTCTTCGTACTGTGTCTTGTGGATTCCACTGCTTTTTGCTTTCGTTTTCACGTGCGCTTCGTCTTTTCTTGTGTCATCTTCCGAAAATATGAACTCTAGTTCCCTTAGTATACCTTTAAATGCTTCGACGTCATTGCCTCCGCGACCTGCTAATGATTGCTGGTATTTCAATGGTAGCTTCATGGCGCATAATTTAATCAACTCTCCGTCACTGTATGGTACATCTAAGCATTGATTTTTGTTTGCCATTAATGCGAAAAATTTCACGGGACTCTTCTCTCCTGAATTTTCAAAATATGGGTTCTGTAATAATTCGTACTTCACTCTGTTCTGTGCTTCGCTGGACCAATATCGTGCGAGAAACTTCTCTCTGAAATCTTCGTACGATCGGCATGTCGCTGCAACATCCTGCATGGTTTCTGCGACTGTTCCTGACATGTGTGCACATATAAAGTCTAATTTGTGTGCTAGCGTCCAGTGCTCTGGTAATCCTACTCGGAATTGATCAATAAAAGTTCGTGGATGTAATGAGTTTCCTTCTCGAAAGTGTTGAAATATTCTAACTGTGAGGAAATGATCTTTGTCGTACTTCGTCATAGTTCCATATGAAATTCGTGATTCTTCGCCACTTTTGTTTCTGATCATTTCTCCCGTCGTTCTTTCCTTTTGTGGTAGATCCATTGGATATTGTCCACTGTAACATTCGCGTACCCGCGGTGCAGGCTGTCTGATTTCACATATGCTACTTTCCGCTTGTGATTGGCACCGCAAATGCGTAATATCTTCGTTAACTGCTTGTTTTTCCGGTGCTGTTACAGATACAGATGTGGTTGCAGACTCCGCGCTTGTTCGATCCTGTTCTTCAATAGTTTGCAACAACTCTGTTCGCAATTTCTGAAATTGGTGCTTCGTTTGGGATTCTATATTGACTATGCGGTTACCATATCTTTTCAGCGCTGCTTTTGTGATACGTTTGTCTAACACACTGTTTTCAACAATTTCACGTGCTGTATCTGCTGCTTGTCTAGTAATTACGTTTGTCTGTTTCTTTAGTTTCTTGACTTCTCCCTGGGTGTTGTTACGTAATGTTTTGATCTCGTCCTCAGTGTCATTACGCAATGTTGGTACGTCCGCTTGTACCTTGACAATGTCTGTTCTCAATTGATTGTGACCTGTTATTAAGTGTCCTATCACTTCTAGAGATTCTTTGGCCTCGTCTTCAATACGACTTAGGTGCAACTGAATTTTTTTGTTTTGTTCTTTAATCTCACGCATTTGTCTCGTGGTTTCAGCATTCTGAATTTGAATTTTGCCTTGTCATGGTTTCCCTAATTTGTTGTAATAATTCTGCCAGATTGGTGGGTCCTATTGCCTTTTCTTCCGACGTCCTACGCTCTGTGTTTTCGCCCAAGTGTTGGTTCGCAACCGATTGCATTGATCTCTGCTGTGACACGTTTCTGCTCACATTCCTTGTACATTGTGATGATGGAGCTCTGATTACTTGTACTATGGGTTCTATGTATTCAAGACGCAAGTTAGAATCCTCATCGACTGTCTCACTACTTTCCTGCTCCTCTGTCGTATGCTGACCTAGGTTTTCTGTGCCTTGGCGTACATTATCCTCGTTATAGTGCGTTATCTGTCCTACTTCTCGCGATATTGCATCGTCTGTTGTACTGTCCTCTATTCTCTGTCGATTTTCATGCTGGGTCACTACCTAAATTCGGCCAAGGTCTCGATTTGCCATTGCTAATCTTTTCGAATCCCTTATTTTCTGTTTTAAAAGCAATTCCGCGCCCTGCTTCGCGTCAACATGCGCTCATACGATCTCACACGTTTCATAAACTTTTTGTTCACAGGGCGCTCAAACGATCTCACGATTTTTCATAAATTTTTTGTTCACACGGCTTGACACTACCAAGACTGACAATCCATTCACTTACTTGTTGGGTCAGAACCAACTTGTCAACGACGTATCCGCCACCTGCGCGCTTGCATTGGAGAGAAACTTTAATTCTAACAATTTTCAATATTCATAACTTAATTATGCTATTGTCTCTGCTAAACTATCTCACTTTTTGTTGAATAACTTATTACTATCTATCGCTGCAGCTACTGTTTTCGACTATGTAAAACTTTAATAAAAAAAATTTTTTTTCAACGATAATTTTTTAGCAGGATATTTTTCGGACCTTGTTAGGCATGTGGTCGACCTTCAATCATGGTATTTTACCATCCTGGCAGGGTCGCCATTTTCTAAACATTCATGGTGGTGTCTGATTGTTCTATATCGTGTCTCCCTACCACTTTCGCGCAACGACGCTCTGAGTGTGTTTTTTAGGGAATTAACTAGTTTCAACCTGGGACCTGTTGCTGGTAAGGAGACGCCAGACCACACATGACATGTAGAATTCAGAAGAGTTCAGTGAGACTAGCGATGATATAACCAAATACTAAATGATCTCAGCGTCAGCTCCACTGCACTCCCTGTAAAAGAATCTTAATACTAACTGAATTTAGTGGAAAGGGTTCAAGGCTTTCCTATTTTTAGTTGGCTGGTAAAATAACGTCGAAAAATCAGTTAAGTTTACCATTGGAAATTTTATTCTACTCACAAAACATCGCTTATAAATTGCACTATTGATAAAAGGAAATGTTTTAATACAGGATGGTAAAAACCAACTGCGTTCAACAAAAATGTGAACGAATATTCCCTAAATGGGTTTCCAAGTTCTACAATCGATTGAAGGATGACCTATGCCATATCACATCTATAATCCAGGTCTAAATTAAGTTTCACAAAAGAGAAAACTATCAATATGGTCTACAGTGACACTCAATTATCTTCAATTACTTATCTAACTTGTCGTAAATTACAGTGGCTGATGTGGCTTCTCAATAACTATATAAAATAAAAATCATCACGTTTCAGATCTGTTCTTCAAGTGGCAAATGTGAACACCATGAGTTTTAATTAACGATAGACACTAGTATTACGCTAAAAAGGAGTGTAACAGATGAGACTTCAGCAGTTCTGAGTGAAGGCTTATGCGCTCAGATATGCGGCATCGCGTGCGTTCATTACCTTGTCGGTGTCTAAGCAGCGTCAGGGCGGCAGCGGCCGGCGCAGCAGGCATCCAGCCCGCCGTCTCGGAACTAACCACTCTCCTAACTTCTCCTTACTACAATTTACCGAACTTAGTTTAAAAAAACTATCTGGCCATATTTTCATCTGACCAATCAGGGTCTCAATGTTAACCTTAAGCTCCGCCTACAAAAGTTATGTCTATCCAATGAGAAACGTTATACTTTTCGTGGTGGGGCAATGTTTTTAAAGTTTGCAACATAACAGAGACGCTAAAAAGTCTCACGCCAAAACCTGCAGCTGGTGTGGTCCTTTTAGCGATATCGTGAGATCTATACTGTTCTTCTGGAGGGCTCTATCTTTTAGCATGGGCTGGAGGATTGTCCTAATGTAACAGACACGCGAAAAAGTCTCACGCTGAAACTTTCGGGTGGTAGTGGCCCTTTTTGTGTTATTGTAAGATCTATACTGCTTTTCTGGAGGCCTCTAGCTTTTAACATGGGCTGGGGGGTGGTCCTTGACATACCTGAAATGCGAAAAAAGCCTCACGCTAAAATGTGCGGATTGTGTAGTCGTACAGGTAGTCTGGTGGCGTGGGTGTCCAGCCCCTCCCTTAACGTAGGGCCTTCTAGCTTAACACAGTTCTGCTCTCGGCTTCTGTCCTCGTTTCTCCCCTCGGAACTGCGTCTGCCTCACGGTGGGAAGGTACGACATGCATTTAGGCATTCTTGTGTTAGTCAGTGGTATTCCATTTGCTCACTCGTTACTCGTATTACTTTGGTTAATTTAATGTCACGATTTATTCGGAGCTATATGACATACTACTGGATTTCCTTATCATGTCAGGGTTTTCATGGAAGGTGTTGGATTTACCTGACACCTTACAGTTTTCTTTGTGTATCAGAAAATTAAGCCTCTTAAGTATTACATAATAATAGGAATTTTTCAAAGACCTGTCTTCCTTCCTTAGCAATTCGGATTTCTTTAGTTTGTTTGTGGTTTGGTCAATGTTATTAGTGTGTGAATCTCTGTGTGTGTGTGTGTGTGTGTGTGTGTGTGTGTGTGTGTGTGTGTGTGTGTGTGTGCGTGTGTGTGTGTGTGTGTGTGTGTGTGTGTGTGTGTGTGTGTATGAGAGAGATAGAGAGAGAGAGAGAGAGAGAAACTCTGTGTTTTCACAGTGGATACTTTTATTAAATTTTCATGTTATTTAACTTATAGTCTACAAAGGTTTCGAAAAAGCCATAGCACTATAGTTCCAAGTGTTAAATATTCCCACTTTCCACAATTGTTCGTTTTGTCCTTACTCTCTTGTATTCCTAGTATGAAACGTCCCCTTTGAAAAATTTATACAAGACTGTGCTTAAACTGACACACAATTTTTTTAGCGCAACGCAATCTGACTTTCAAAACTCCCTACAAAAGGATGGCCCTGACTAACATTAACCTATACGTTTCACATATCACTTATCTCACAAAAATCTTGGTTACACGAACTACTGCAATACAGCGAGCGCCACTACTGCCAGCTAAATAAAAGATTCAAACTACGGAAGTCACTAACTACTGAGGCACAGTTAGCAAATGAAAGATTTTAATAGAGAACAAACAATGTATTTATCTTAATACTCATAATGTATATATCAGTTCATGTCACCCATTCTTACAAGTTTCAATACTCTGCCATCTCTCTCCCCACGTCCACCACTGCTGGCGGCTCACCTCCAACTGCGCAACGCTACGCGCTGTTCACATCCAGCTGCCGCTGCCCAACACTACAATGGCGAGTATTACAACAATGCCAACCAGCCACTGACTGCACACGGTACAGCCAGTGATTTTCATACAGAGCGCTACATGGCGCTGGCGTTACCAATAAAAAACCTAAACAGCCTACTTACATAGCCCCCATGCTCCTCACAAGAAATTTTACAAATTGTTTTGGGCAGTGGCCAATACAGATTTGAAAAAATGTTTGATAATTATGATTACAGTAACAAAGAAATCAAATGCACACCATTAATGATAGTATGTTGGTCAAAAGTTAAAATTTTCTCAAAGTCCATATAGACAGTCCTGATCATTCATCACAGTAAAACTGCAGTGTTTTTCTCAAAGTCTGAGCAATAAAAGAAAATGCACACTGAAGTAGTGGATTTCCATGCAGTCTTGAAGAAGTAGTGTTGTCCTTCCAACGGAAAGACAGTGCTGACTCTTGACATCCAGACAGATAATGGGCCACAACAGAGAAAACCCACAGCAGAGTCAGTCGAAGTTTTGAAGAATATTGGTAGGTAGGTCGTCACAGAGTAGACCCCTTGTAGTCCTGGTAGAGATTACGGTATTGGTGGGCCACCTTGATGCAGACCCACTGTAGACCTTGTAGAAGTAATGGTATTGGTGGGTCATCGAAGGTGTAGACCCACTGTAGTCCTTGTAGAAATAATGGTATTGGTGGGTCATCAAAGGTGTAGACCCACTGTAGTCCTTGTAGAGATGGCCAGCAGCCATCTGTTTGACTGTGCAGGCGCACAATCGCCATTGAAGAGTCTTGCGGATAATATAGCAAGTCCATAACCACCACTTGTGCACTCACAAAAATTGTTTTTGAAATGTCCTTAGAACCAGCAATGCTGTTATCCTGTCCCTTACTGAATTATTAACACACGTGCAAACACTATCAGTCCCTACTTCTCACATATTGTCCATATACCATGACCAACAGAAACGTGTGCAGTGAAATGTGATTTACAAGTTACTTAATTTGATGAACTGGTGTCAATTACAATTTTATAACATAAGAATACAATAACAAAGGTACAAAATACATCTTTAAAGAACGTAACAATACAGATAACATTTGCAGTAGTACAGGCTTTACAAAAGAATCGAAATAGCAAATACATCAGTGTTACAAAATTTATAAGTGCATACGTAAAAGATCAGAATAACTTTTGAAACATCAACTTAACACATGAGCATTAGAACAAAACAGAATAAATAATGTGTAAACATCTTTACGAAGTAAATAATATGTTATTAATGCAAGGTATATTTGAGGATAACAGTATTCCTCATCATAGTGAATGTAGCTTAGTATTAGAAGAAAAATAATTCTATGAAACAATACACAGAGACAGGTACTGCAGTTCAACCCAAAACTTCATTCTGTAGATCTTTCGTCGTATCTCAACATTTGTTTCCTCCAAAAAAATCCTATCCAAGCATGCTTTCTGTATTCTGTTCACATCCTCTTTCAAAAATAGTTTTTCTCCACTGTACACAACTTTTTTTGGCCAAACCATTTTCTTATAGCTTCTCAATGCTTTTCTTCCAATTCATCATAGTTAGATTCTAATATAGTCTACCCCTCTTAAGCTAACTTAAATCTACTGAGCTAAGATGATAAACTAAGGAACGAGGCAAAACAACAGCACAAAACAAATTAATACAAACAGCAATGTCCCAAAAAATGGAAACTGGTAAAGCAAATGCAATATTACAACTAATATAAGGCGCTGTGCAGCAAACAAGAAAAACAAATCCCTAGTAAAACTGGCTTAACAGAGTAATACAAAGTGAAATTCAGTAATATTACGCCTGGCAAACAGCAGCAGCAAATGCAATAGCTTATAACTAAACATGACAAAGCTCAAGCAGAAAAAATATAACAGTAAAGACAACAATGCAGAAAAGGGAAATGTCTATTCACATATTAATATCTATGTCATTAAAGTGGTGCACCGCAAAAACTAATGCTACAACAAATTACCAAGTACTTGAAAAGAAAATTATATATGCAGTTCCTGTGAAGGGAAGTCTTTTTGTGCTCCTTCGTTTTTTTTAAGTACATTGTAAAGTTATTATTTACTGCATCTGTAGGCATAAAATAACTATATTAGTACATCTATTAAATTGTATTGTAACCAATGCTGCAGTGCAGATAGAAACTAGATATTAAACAAAATGAGTAAATAAATATATAAAACAATCCATATGGCATTTCTCTCAACTAGCAAGACAATAGCCGTGTAATGTTTCTCATCGTTTCATTAGGCATTTTAGTAAATATCATAAATTAAGAACTCCAAAGTGTAATCATATGTTTTCAAGTTTGAAAGTGTCGTATTTGCGACGCTTTCTACAAAGAAATGTCAATAGCGAGGATAATGGTCTCTTTTTTTTTTTTTTTTTGCCTGTGCCTCTGAGAGGCACACACTAATGGCTTTTCTCCCAGGCGACTGTCGGACAACTGGGAGCGCACGACGCATTATGTGCAGGTGGTGACTTACCTTTCTTACTTAAAAAATTACGACAGCAGTTTCCGCTACAGTGACAGTCTCATATAAAAATATTTTCACAGGTTGAGAATTTGCGTTACAAATCTGTAGAAACAAAATCCTTTAAATATAATAGTGTCCAAAAAATGTTCACCAGCATAGTGATACATTCACGCATATACACACATTTCATAACTCTTAAAGTACGATACTCGGTTTCCAACATCCTTTTTCACAAACCAGAGTCCGTAACCTCTACTTATTATTTCTTACCTTATTCGTCGACACTTCTTCAATATTCCATCATAACAGATAAGTAGCATAATCAAATAACACATATAGCATCAGCTTATTGATCATAAACATACCACAACAGCGTAGTACACATCGTCATCATAACATCATAAAACCTCAGCCAAATCTCAAAATCGTCATAGCTTCTTCCAATAATTTCTAAACCTAAAAAAAATTCTCTGCTCATGTCAAAAGTGTCATCTACCTCAACCGTACTTTACAAATCATGATCTCATACCCAATTATGTCATTCAAAGCTCTCATAGCATCACAATGGTTCCGAAAATGTATGAACAGTTCACAAAGTACAGACAAAATACAATGTCATAAGTGTGAAGTTATCCAACTGTGTAATTACGTAAACATCTGTCACTGATGTAGTATAATAAATGTTTGTTTCTCTCAGTTAAATGACCATATAGATGTGTAATTTATGTGTTAGAGAAATATGGTACCGATGTGTAAAGTTGTATAAGCAAATACCATATTAGCTAGGGCTCCCTGTGCTTGCCATACACATGGTACACAAAGTAAGCATGTACCCCCCCGAGGATTAATGTAATTATATCCTCAGGTGTTACAGATTACAGCAATGGAATGAAATGTATCACGAAAAACCTTTGCATCATTGTACTTCAAATATCTTTAAAGATAAATGTTTTAAGTACAAAATTAATCACTCAAATACGTGTATTGTAGCGCAAAACTGTGCGTCTTGTTGTAAGATAATCTCTGTGCTGTGGAAGTGCCGTAGTTATCGTCCTCCGAAAGCTAAGTTCTGCAGAAGTCAATGTACTTACCTCATGATAAACAAAAGTGAAATGCTTTGTCTATAGATATCGTAGTTACTACGCTTATTGCTGTGATGAAGTAAATACTGTACTATATCGTATTGTTGAGCTACAGAAAAGGCTGTCTCATTGTAGCTATACCCCAAAGTTACTACTAAAGCATGTTTTCCTTTCCCGAAGAATTCATAAAAACTGTGCAGATATAAAACAGATACACTGCAAAGGCACAATGTAAATTGTGTCACACATTAGTAGCGTCCTGATATAATCGTGTAGCTATCAAAGAAACCAAACGCTAAGTCATCTTTAATCTCACATAAAGTACTTCAAATAAAGAATGTCTTTTCAACTAAACCAAAATGTTGCATTAAAATTTCATTAACAGTATATGTTCTAAGTATGTAAGCCTTATAGTCGTTACGTAATCGTGCAACTAACAAGCAAGAATGTACAAATAACAACACTGTGTCGTCTGTTCACTATAACAATGCATTTGTAATTTCTGTTTAAAAATGTTCCCTAGGTACCAGACTGTATAGTTAACTTCAAAACATTGTTGCATATTAACAGTTTCTCAGTGTGACAAAACATACTACAAATGTGAAGTGAAATGTTTTATGGCAAAGACAAACTTAAAAAGCAGATTATCTCTTAATAAACGGTTTTACATCTAAAATGTGGTGTAAACCTTTACTCTTCCTAGTACGCAGACTGTCAACTGAAAAGCAATTATCATGTGGTTACGTCGGTAAAGAACACTGGAATTTTGCTCAAGGTTAGCTTATGTAATTTTTCTCTGAGCCCGCCGGCGCACGCGGCTACCTGCGGTGGCAGTCATTGTGTGTTTCTTTGTTGGCGCGCGTCGTTATTGGGATTAGGAGACCTAACTTCTATAAATTCACCTTGCCGAGAGGGCCCCGCCCTGTTTGAAGCTCGCCAGTTGTGATGGAATCAGGTCTGTCGTTTTGTTGGTAGTTTCTGTAATTTCTTTGTTGTCGGTTAAGTGGTGGAGAATTTCTCCCTGAATCGTAACTGCGAGCTGAACTGTTGTGTCTGAAGTTACTCTGTCTCCCTTGATAGTAATTGTTTTGGCTCCCATATTGTCGGTTTCTACGATTGTCTCTGTTATAATCATTACTACGGAAATGCGATATTTTTCTGTAACTATTACTCTGCCAGTGGTTGTCATATGGGTGGTGCCTGTTTGGTTCACGATTTTCGTTGTAATAATAGCCTAGTCGTGTCCAGTTATTATTTATTTCATCGTGGAATTGTGACAGGTGTGACCTGTAATTGTTGTGCTCCTGTTTTCGCGTTCCGCAATTGTCAGTGTCAATTTCTAATTCTTGTAAGAGCCCCTGAAAAGTTTCAATGTCGTCTTTGCAACGGCCTGTCAAAATAATATGCCGTAAATGTTCGGGCAATTTGATTAAGCAAATGCGGATGATTTCTGACGGGCTGTATGGGTTTGAAAGATACTGATTCTTATGTAACATGTCTTCAAAATATTTCACAAGACTTGAAAATTCAGATTGTTCGAAATTTTTCATCATTATGATGCCATGTTTTACTCGGTCTTGTGTGGCTTGAGACCAATATGCTGAGAGGAAGGCATGGTAAAATTTTCCTTCACTGTGACAATCGTGAATGACCGATCGCATCCTTACAGCTGGTTCATTCTCCAAGTAGCCACACATAAATTCTAATCTGTGCTCTAATGACCAGTTGGGAGGAAAACAATGAGAGAATTGATGGAGCCACGCTTGTGGATGAATGTCGTTGCCAGAATTCTTAAATGTTTTGAATTTACGTGCAGTAATGAACAGCTTATAGTCAACATCATCGTGTCGGCGGGTCGCATGTCGGTCATTGCTACGTCGTTTCGGCTGTTCAATCTCAAAATTCGGTGTACTTTGCCAATTTCTTTCATAATCTCCAAAGTGCCCTGTGTTATTATTTTATGGCAGTTCCGTCTTTTTATGTCCCTCTTCCCGTATTGGTGTGCGAGAGTCCTCTGAAGTACGTAATTCTTGTATTACCTGTGTCAGCTGATCTTGTACTTCCCGGATTCCTCTTTGGTGTTGCGTATTAATTTGATTTTGATTTTGTTTGAATTTCCTAATTTGTTCGAACTCTTCTGTGTCATTAAAGACTACCGGTTTTGTGTTATTCAGATTATCATCTATCTTCGTAGATAAATTATTTAGCTGATCCGACAGTTCAATTACTTTCTCTGATAATGAACTAATGTCCTCCATGTGTCTTTCTGAACCAATTTTCAGAGTATCTACTGTGTCCTTTAAGTTTCCTTGAGTTTTTGGAAGTTGCGTAACCGAATCGGTAGATGCAACTGAGTCAATTTTAGCTTGCAAGGTCTCATGATTTTCATGAACAATTGTTTGCAGTTCCTTTATGGCTGCTTCGTGATTCTGTAATGCATTTTCATGCCGCGAAAAAATAAGTTGGAAATGCTCACAAATTTGTGTTTTTACGTCATTACAGACTTTTTGACACTTCGATTCGATTTTATGCAATTCAGTAGTTAAATCTTCACGTGTTTGTTCAAGCATATGTTCCACTGAGTCTAACTTTTGAAGCTTTTGCTGTGTTTGTCCCCGATTTTGTTCCATTGTGTCTAACTTTTGAATCTTTTGCTGTGTTTGTCTCTGATTTTGTTCCATTAATTGCAATAATAGTGTATTAGTGTCTGGAATCCGTTTTTCTATGCTTTTTGCCAGTGCATTTTCACCGGCAACATTTACATTTTGACAGACAGAAAATGTGTCTTGACTCATTTGAGAAAACGGTGAGGACCCATAACCTAAGTCTACAGTATTTGCAATATTGTGTTCTGTCATTTCGGATTCGTGAGGCGAGCTGTTGCCGGCTGATCGATCGATAATTGTTCCCTGTTCACTACTTGTTTCATTGTCTACACCATTATTTGCCGCCCGCTCCATTTCCCTATGCACAATTACCAAATTACTACTTCGAATGTCTGTTAATTCACTACAAATTGGTGCTGATAAGCGACGCTCGTCGTCACTATTATTTCTCAGTTTACTTTGGAGCCTAGTGTTACGTTTTTCACACGCCATTATTGTCACAATATTTCACACGATAACACATAAAAGCACAAATTGATGAGAAAAAAATAAGAGAACACATTAACATAGCACTGAAAATAATATATAGTTAATTGCAAGCGAAGCTGCGAAATACTTGGTGCAAATCTACATGCATGCCACAACTGTTTTACTGTACAACAATGAAAGACTGCAACTACAAAGGAAATTCTCTCTATGATAACGCGCTAGCAATAAACAAAGGCTACACTAACTACACAAACTACAAGAAAAAATCAGAAGATTCCAGTGAGGTATCCTCGGCTAAGGGTCGACATATGAAACATCCCCTTAGAAAAATTATACACGACTGTGCTTAAACTGACACACAATATTTTTAGCGCAACGCAATCTGTCTTTCAAAACTCCCTACAAAAGGATGGCCCTGACTAACATTAACCTATACGTTTCACATATCACTTACCTCACAAAAATCTTGGTTACTCGAACTACTGCAATACAGCGAGCGCCACTACTGCCAGCTAAATAAAAGATTCAAACTACGGAAGTCACTAACTACTGAGGCACAGTTAGCAAATGAAAGACTTTAATAGAGAACAAACAATGTATTTACCTTAATAGTCATAATATATATATCAGTTCATGTCACCCATTCTTACAAGTTTCAAAACTCTGCCATCTCTCTCCCCACGTCCACCACTGCTGGCGGCTCACCTCCAACTGCGCAACGCTACGCGCTGTTCACATCCAGCTGCCGCTGCCCAACACTACAATGGCGAGTATTACAACAATGCCAACCAGCCACTGACTGCACACGGTACAGCCAGTGATTTTCATACAGAGCGCTACGTGGCGGCGGCGTTACCAATAAAAAAACCTAAACAGCCTACTTACACTAGTTGTGATGCAAATAAATAGCAATATTAGGAAGTTAGTAACATAGATTTTGCGTCTTTCGTGGCAAATTTTATTCTTCCGTCTTAAAACGGTACTCAGACCCTACGGAAGCACTTGTGAAAACGACGGGTGGTGTCATAATTATAGTACTATGAACAACCAACATCATATCCTAAAATTGAGGTGTCGACACCCTTCGCGTGACATACATGTAGATATACTATTATAACACCTGACAAGTATCAGAGAACAATTTAGATGTACAAAAAATTTATTTAAGTTTCGTTTGTGCCTTACAGAAGGAGAAGGCGTAAATAATGGAATTAGTTAACTGTCCCAATAATCTATACTGCTTGTTTGTGTGTGTGTTTTCTACTAAGTGTAGTTACGAAGTCCATCAAGTTAATTTCCCCATATAGATCTTTTAATTGACCTCTTTAATGTTAACTGTCTGCGTAACATGTATTTTGTAGCTGGCACTTGCGTAATTTAGTGGTTAAAATTATTTATATATGAAACCGAATGATGTGTGACTTCTATATTTGTGTTAGGTGTGTGTAAAATAACAATGTGACATTAGACACAAACACTGCACTTATTTTTGTAGACAGTTTACATACTTAATTAACATTGTGACACATGACATGTATCATAGTGCACTTTAGATGTGTAAAATAATAAATCTGAGGCTCTGGGCTATATTGTGGCTTATATCAGCTGTGCCACGAAAGTCGGTGTCTGTTTGTTGCTGACATATTTCAGATGTGTAAATGCTACAAGGCACATAAATTAGGTAATATTTTAGATAACAATTAAAATTTCTTTTACCACTCAAGATGCCAGCTCAGGGGCCATATTCTGATTTCATTTAAATATCTTCTTCCAGAAGATATTCAACTCGAATTTGTAGAAATTACGTGTATCTGTAACTATTTAAATTAGAACTATTAACATCATGACAAGAAGTCAGCCTCATTCTGCCAACGGCCTTGTCAAAGCGGACGGAGGAGCGGATAAAGATTCAGGGCACTCTCTTGTCCTAGGGGTGGGAAATTGCACCTAAAGGCGGAAGAATCAGCAATGATCAACGACATGAGGATGCAGAAGGCAATGGAAACCACTGCATTAAAGACACGTAACGTGTATCCACAGGATATGTGGCCTGTAGTTGAAGAAGTGTCATGATGATCTCTCCATTGGTAAATGATTCCGGAATAGTCCCCCATTCGGATCTCTGGGAGGGGACTGCCAAGGGGGAGGTTACCACGAGAAAAAGATTGCATAATCAACAAAAGGATAATGTTCTACGAGTCGGGGCGTGGAATGTCAGAAGCTTGAACATGGTAGGGAAACTAGAAAATCTGAAAAATGGAAATGCAAAAGCTCAATCTAGATATAGTAGGGGTCAGTGAAGTGGAGTGGAAGGAATACTAGGATTTCTGGTCAGATGAGTATCAGGTAATATCCCCAGCAGCAGAAAGTGGTGTTACAGGTGTAGGATATGTTATGAATAGGAAAGTAGGGCAGAGGGTGTGTTACTGTGAACAGTTCAGTGACCGGGTTGTTCTAATCAGAATCGACAGCAGACCAACACCGACAACGATAGTTCAGGTATACATGCCGACGTTGCAAGCTGAAGATGAACTGATAGAGAAAGTGTATGAGGATATTGAAAGGGTAATGCAGTATGTAAAGGTGGGGGGGGGGGGGAATCTAATAGTCATGGGCGACTGGAATGCAGTTGTAGGGGAAGGAGTAGAAGAAAAGGTTACAGGAGAATATGGGCTTGGGACAAGGAATGAAAGAGGAGAAAGACTAATTGAGTTCTGTAACAAATTTCAGCTAGTAATAGCGAATACCCTGTTCAAGAATCACAAGAGGAGGAGGTATACTTGGAAAAGGCCGGGAGATACGGGAAGATTTCAATTAGATTACATCATGGGTAGACAGAGATTGCGAAATCAGATACTGGGTTGTAAGGCGTACCCAGGAGCAGATATAGACTCAGATCACAATATAATAGTGATGAAGAGTAGGCTGAAGTTCAAGACATTAGTCAGGAAGAAGCAATACGCTAAGAAGTGGGATACAGAAGTTCTAAGGAATGACGAGATACGTTTGAAGTTCTCTAACGCTATAGATACAGCAATAAGTAATAGCGCAGTAGGCAACACAGTTGAAGAGGAATGGATGTCTCTAAAAAGGGCCATCACAGAAGTTGGGAAGCAAAACATAGTTACAAAGAAGGTTGCTGCGAAGAAACCATGGGTAACAGAAGAAATACTTCAGCTGATTGATGAAAGGAGGAAGTACAAACAAGTTCCGGGAAAATCAGGAATACAGAAATACAAGTCGCTGAGGGATGAAGTAAATAGGAAGTGCAGGGAAGCTAAGACGAAATGGCTGCAGGAAAAATGTGAAGATATCGAAAAAGATATGATTGTCGGAAGGACAGACTCAGCATACAGGAAAGTCAAAACAACCTTTGGTGACATTAAAAGCAACGGTGGTAACATTAAGAGTGCAAGGGGAATTCCACTGTTAAATGCAGAGGAGAGAGCAGATAGGTGGAAAGAATACATTGAAAGCCTCTATGAGGGTGAAGATCTGTCTGATGTGATAGACGAAGAAACAGGAGTCGATTTAGAAGAGATAGGGGATCCAGTATAAGACTCTGAATTTAAGAGAGCTTTGGAGGACTTAGGTCAAATAAGGCGGAAGGGATAGATAACATTCCATCAGAATTTCTAAAATCATTAGGGGAGGTGTCAACAAAACGACTATTCACGTTGGTGTGTAGAATATATGAGTCTGGCGACATACCATCTGACTTTCGGAAAAAGCATCATCCACACAATTCCGAAGACGACAAGATCTGACATGTGCGAGAATTATCGCACAATCAGCTTAACAGCTCATGCATCGAAGCTGCTTACAAGAATAATATACAGAAGAATGGAAAAGAAAATTGAGAATACGCTAGATGACGATCAGTTTGGCTTAAGGAAAAGTAAAGGCACGAGAGAGGCAATTCTGACGTTACGGCTAATAATGGAAGCAAGGCTAAAGAAAAATCAAGACACGTTCATACGATTTGTCGACCTGGAAAAAGCGTTCGACAATATAAAATGGTGCAAGCTGTTCAAGATTCTGAAAAAAGAAGGGGTAAGCTATAGGGAGAGACGGGTCATCTACAATATGTACAACAACCAAGAGGGAATAATAAGAGTGGACGATCAAGAACAAAGTGATCGTATTAAGAAGGGAGTAAGACAAGGCTATAGCCTTTCGCCCCTACTCTTCAATCTCTACATCGAGGAAGCAATGATGGAAATAAAAGAAAGGTTCAGGAGTGGAATTAAAATACAAGGTGAAAGGATATCAATGATACGATTCTCTGATGACATTCCTATCATGAGTGAAAGTGAAGAAAAATTAAATGATCTGCTGAACGGAATGAACAGCCTAATAAATACACATTATGGTTTGAGAGTAAATCGGAGAAAGACGAATGTATAGAGAAGTAGTAGAAATGAGAACAGCGAGAAACTTAACATCCGGATTGATGGTCACGAAGTCAATGAAGTTAAGGAATTCTGTTACCTAGGCAGTAAAATAACCAATGACGGACGGAGCAAGGAGGATATCAAAAGCAGACTCGCTATGGCAAAAAAGGCATTTCTGGCCAAGAGAAGTCTACTAATATCAAGTACCGGCCTTAATTTGAGGAAGAAATTTCTGAGGATGTACGTCTGGAGTACATCATTGTAAGGTAGTGAAACATGGACTGTGGGAAAACCGGAACAGAAGAGAATCGAAGCATTTGAGATGTGGTGCTATAGACGAATGTTGAAAATTAGGTAGACTGATAAGGTACGGAATGAGGAGGTCCTACGCAGAATCGGAGAGGATAGGAATATGTGGAAAACACTGATAAGGAAAAGGGACAGGATGATAGGGCATCTTCTAAGGCATGAGGGAATGACTTCCATGGTACTAGAGGGAGCTGTAGAGGGCAAAAACTGTACAGGAAGACAAAGATTGGAATACGTCAAGCAAATAATTGAGGACG
Source organism: Schistocerca gregaria (assembly GCF_023897955.1). Lineage (NCBI taxonomy): Eukaryota > Metazoa > Arthropoda > Insecta > Orthoptera > Acrididae > Schistocerca > Schistocerca gregaria. The sequence goes on along the minus strand of NC_064922.1, from coordinate 801,726,981 downwards.
TAGTTTGCCAGTGCTACTCTGAGATGAAGAGGTTAGCACAGGAAAGGAATTCGTGGCGGGCCGCATCAAACCAGTCAGACTGATGACAAAAAAAAAAGAAAAAAAATCATGTATGACAAGACTGCGGGCTTCATCAGTTATAATGGATGTAACTGAGAGTAACATCTGAGCTGATATTCAGTGGAGAGGAGAGCGCAAAGGAGAGTGATTACAAAGTTCAACTTGGCTAGTTTCGCTAACTTCGACGTTTTTTTTCTTTTTTTTCCTTTTAAATTTTCCGTTGGGACAACTGGGCTACTTCCGCCTTCTTGGACTTTTATTTGCTGGAGAGACATTGGAGGCAAAAATGGGGCATAGATTCTCATGTGATAGTTAAATGAGTGTGGCTTGTTAGATAAGGGGAAGAGTATAAGGGCTTGGGGCTGACATTTAGGATTGTGGCCATTTAGGTAAGACAATGATCAGTGTCAACTGACGTCACAAATGTAAAAAATTTAATCTTTTAGACTTAATAGCACACTGAACCAGAGCGCTCATTATGCTGGTCTTTAAAACTTGCAAGACGAATCTTACAGCATTATTGCGAGTCACTAAGCCATAGCATAGTCAGTATTACATCCCCATTTCTGCTTATTGCCCTACGCTCCTCACCTTCCGTATTATAATCTGCTTAGCCAGTTCTATAAAATTAACTTTCGTTGTGTCTAGCGGGTACTTGCTTGGTTGCTGTCGTCCACCTGTGGATTTGCGATGCTCTACTGAGATAGAAAATGGTATATGCACCCATCAGGTGGACATTGTTCCACCCCATTTTAAGCCTCTTCCTATCAGCAGCCACTTGTATGTGTACAATGGCACTATTCCAATTAGGTAACAATAGTTTATCTGCTTGAATGGGTTCGAGGCAACGGTAATCAGCAATAATGTTTCGCTGAGTACTGTATCCATGTCTCTGCTACAGTGGAGATAAGTATTTGACAGCAGAGATACACGGTCATTGCAGGTGGACTGAATATAAGTAACTGACAGCAGAGTTACACTGCCATTGCAGGTGCACGGATTGGTTAACGATGTGAGGCCTTAGTTAACTACGCCAGATTTCGAAGCATTGTTTCGTGTAGAGATTTTCATTTCGTGGCCCCACAATACTTATTTCAGTGCAAGGGTTTTCGAAACGTTTCTGTGATGATTAAATTACGAATGGACTAACACCACTCCGAACTGAGTTGTAGAAGCAAGTGCTCTTTCTTCAGTCTGGCGACGAATGGAAAGTTACTATTTAATACACGCTACAGAAAAAGGACCCATATACTGCTCATTTCATTGTAATTTAAAGCGTGAAAGGGAGATGGTGAAGAAAAACACGCAATGTTCAGACAGATCACTGAGTCAGAACCTGACAAGTTTGGCTTTCACCATTGCATTAATTCGTGGCGAAACAAAGCTGCATACTCCGATCGAAACGGACAGACTCACTTGAATTACTGTGTGACGTCATCAGATGGAAAGCCAGCGCAGTGTATTAGTAGGTTGCCCGCCACGTCGTGGGTTACCACTGACTACTGCCCACGTAATCACGGTTACCTTGTCGACCTCTCCGCGTGACGTCCGCTGGCCTGCCGGCCAGGAGCGGCCACGCCCTGAACAAAGCTCCCAGCTCAGCTCCCCCCTGCCACATACCACGGCCACTGTATTTAATTCAGCCACAGCTGCCACTGCCAACTCCCTCGCCTCAGGTGGCAGGTAAATATTAATGATCCATTTGCATCGCAAAGCGATGCGCCCTGTTTCAATTCGAACGTGTTTATTTTGCTCGGGTTTGATTGCGTTGTGTCCAGGCACAGCGGTGGATTAATGGCCCTGGAAGGTCGCACCACGGCTCTCGCTTAGCGTCTAACACCCTTCACTCCATCACCGTAGCTCAGCGTTGTTCGTGATCTAATTGTTTAATTGATTCGTGAGATTGATCTAACACGCCTTTGAGGAAATTCAGAAGCTGATGTTACTGATAGCCGTGATATGCAATGGTTAATATTTCTATGACAATCTCATAGCGTTTGGCGCACGCGGCTCGTGGTCTTGCGGTACCGTTTTCTCTTCCTGCCCACGGGTTCTCGGGTTCGATTCCCGGCGGTGTCAGGGGTTTTCTTTGCCTCGAGATGACTGGGTGTTGTGTGTCTTTCACTATCATTGCCTCCTCATTCACTCGCAAGTCGCCGAAGTGGCGTTAAAGAACTTGTGGTGCGTCGGCCGAACCGCCCTGCGAGGGGTCTCCCGGCCACCAATGCCATACGCTCATTATTCATTATTAATGGGTTTTGCAAACGAATCTTCAAATAGAAACTGAGGTACAAATATTAACAAACTCCAATATTGCAAGTGAAAGAGGTGGCAACGGTTCAAATTCCCGTGTGCAGAGTGAGAAGGAAGCTGCCGTGTCAACGAGCATGAAACCATTAAGAATTCCGACGACTAAAAAACTTTTGGACCATGATGACAAGCTGCTTGCAATCATCGTTTAGTAAAATTCACTGAAATTCAAAACTTCCAAAACAAACCTTAAATATGTTCGTTATACAGTCTAAGATAAAATTCGGAAAACCTTCACAAATTGTGTAACTCAGTAACACGTTGGTCCACCTCGCCCCTTAAACAAGCAGTTATTCGACCTGGCACTGATTGAGTTGTCGGATATCTTCCTGAGGGATATCGAACCAACTGGGGAGAGATTGGCTAGCCTTGTAGGTCAAGATAGGGATTGGCAGGCACAAACACAACATTAGAAACTCTAGCCGTACGGGGGTGTCATTATGTTACAGAAATGTAAGTCTAGGATGGCTTATCATGAAGGGCGACTAAACAAAAGTTAGGTTATCGTCGACGTACAACAGTGCCGTCATGGCTCCTGGATCACAACTAAAGGGAGCCTGTTATGAAAATAAGGTAGTAGGAGTTGTTATGAGTAGGGAGGTATGTCAGAGACTGCGTTACTACTATCAGTTCTAATGCGAATCGACAGAAAATCAACACTGACAACAAGAATTCAGGTTTAAATGCCCATGTTGCAACCAGAAGATGAAGAGATACAGAATATCTAAAAAGCTTCTGAATACGTAACTCAGTACCAAAGAGAAATATAAATCTAATAGTCTCGGGGGACTGGAATTCTGGTTGTAGATGAAGGAATAGAACAAAGGGTTACCGCACAATATGGCGTTGGTACTAGGAATGAGTGGGGAGAAAGACTAATTGAATTCTGCAGTAAATATCTTGCTAGTAATAGGGAATAGTCTGTTACAGAAAAACAAGAGGAGGAGTTATACTTGGAAAATGCGGGGAGAGACGGGAAGATTTCAGTAAGATTACATCATGCTCAGTCAGAGATTACGAAATCTGATACTAGATTGTAAGGCGCACTAAGGAGCAAATATTGATTCACGTCAGATCACAGTTACTTGTGATGACGAGTAGGCTGAAATGTAAGTGACTAGTTAGGAAATTCAGTCCCAGAATAAGAGCGGTATTGAAGTGCTAAGGAATGAGGAGACAAGCGTGAAGTTCGCTGAGGCTATAAATACTGCAATATGGATTGGTTTAGTAAGCAGTTCAGTCGAAGAGCAATGGACATCTCTAAAAAGGGCAATCACAGAAGCTGAAAAGAAAAAATATAGGAACAACAGCGAAGAAACCATAGCTAAAACAAGAAATACTTCATGTGATCGATGAAAGAAGGAAGTACAAAAATGTTTAGGGAAATTCAGGAATATAGAAATAAAAGTCAGTTTTGAATGAAAGAAACGAGAAGCACAGGGAAACTAAGGCAAAATGACTGCAGGAAAAATATAATGAAATCAAAAAGAAAGATTGTCGGAAGGACTGAATCAGCATATATAAAAATCAAAACAACCTTCGGTAACGTTAAGAGTGCAATGGGAACTCTACAGTCAAATGCAGAGGAGGGAGTTGATAAGGAGAAGGAGTACACTGAAGGCGTGTTGAGGAGGGGGACTTGTCTTATGACGTGACAGGAAAAGAAACATTAGTAGATATAGAAGAGATACTTGATCCATAACATTCCATCAGAATTTCTAAACTCATTGGGGAGCGGCAACGAAACGACTAACGATTATTCGCGTATGTGTGGTATGCCATCACACTTTCGAAAAAAACATTGTCGACATAATTTCCGAGACTGCAAGAGCCAACAAGTGCGAGAATTTTCGCACATTCGGCTTAACAGCTCATACATCCATTTGCTGGCATCAGTAATAAACAGAAAAACGGAAAAGAAAGTTGAGAATGCGTTACAAGACGATCAGTCTCATTTTAGATATGGTAAAGTCAACAGAGAGGCAGTTCTGACGTTGCAGTTTATAAAAGATGCATGCCTGAAGAAAGATCGAGACAGTTCATAAATTTTTTAACCTGGAAAAAATCATGCAAGACGTCTGAAAATATGAGAAAAATAGTGGTGAGCTGTAGGGAAAGACGGATGATGTACAATCTTTACAAGAACCAAGAGGGAACAATAAGAGTAATAGTAGAAGAACGAATTAGTGCGATTAGAAAAGGTATAACACAAGGAAATAGTCTTTCACAACAGCCATTCAATCTACACATCGTAGAAGCAATGACGGAAACCTGAGAAAGGTTTGAAGGTGGAGTTAAATTCCATGTCGAAATTATGTCGATGATAAGATTCGCTGATGACATGGTTATCCTCACTGAAAGTGAAGAAGAATTACGGGATCTGCTGAATGGACCGCTCTAATGAGTACAGAATAAAGAAGAAAAGTAGTAGAAATGAGAACACAAAAAGCAGAAATGAGAACACCGAGAAACCTAACGTAAGGGTTCGTGATCATGAAGTACACGAAGTTAAGTAATTCCGCTACCTAGGCAACAAAATACCCATCACAGTCGGTGCAAGGAGGACATCAAAACCACACTAGCACTTTCAAAAAGGGCAGCCTTGGTCAGGAAAACTCTTCTAGTATGAGACATGTGCCTCAATTTGAGGTAGAAATTACTGAGAATGTACGATGGTAGTGAAACACGGTCTGTTGGAAAACCAGAAAAGAGGAGACTAAGACATTTGAGATGTGGTGTTTCAGAAGAACGTTGAAAATTATGTGGACTGATAAGATAAGGAATGAGGAGGTTGTCCAGAGAATCGGCGAGGAAAGTAGTATACGCGATGCTCTGACAGATAGGAGAGACAGGCGGGACGATACGATATCCGTTAAGACATCATCGAATAAATTCCGTGGCACCAAAGAGAACTTTAGAGGGCAAAAACTGTAGAGGAAAACAGAAATTGTAATACATCCAGCAAATAACTGGTTACGTAGGTTGGCTCGGGATAGGAATTCGAGGTGGGCAGCATCAAACCAAACAGAAGATTGATGACTGATGAACCCCCCCCCCCCCCCGCCCAACCAAAAAAGGCACTCCAGGTCATCACACCTGCATGTCAGGCCGAAATCCGGGAGACAGTCGAGTTGGTATCCAACCATTGTTTGGGGCGTCTCCAAACGCTTCTTCGGTTGTCGTTTTGGTTCAGTTCTAAGTAGGACTCTTCACGGAAGGCAGTTCTCCTCCAGACGATGAGATTACAAGCCGCATTTGTGAGACGGAGACTGGGAGATAGTTATTGCAGTTCAGCAACGGTATAATGAGCGTTTTTGAGCTTTTGTTCTGAAGGGGAGCGAGGTGACGTCGATATCCATAACAAGCTGCATTGAGCGTAACATTCGGAGAAGAGACGCCAGGAAATTCTGTCCGAAGACAGTCATAAACAATGCCGAGTGCTTCAAATGAAAACTGGATTTTACGTGCCCAGGGATGAATAGAACTTCGCGGACACAAAAGAGATTACAGTGTTGTGAATAACCATTAGCTCTCCAGCGTCTGATAGCAATGTTACTTCTCGCCTTCCTCTTCTATCACATATCTGAAGTGCTGGCCGGTGACTGTATTTACCGAAGTACATCCAAGATTTCCCTTCCCAATGGAAATGAAGCAGCAGAAAGGGAACCTCTAGCCAACATGAAGGGAAACTATTCCCTAAAAAGTGAGAGAATGAGCAATTATCAACGGCATGACGATTCAGAAGGACACATAATGTGTGTCCACAGGATACGTGGCCGGAAATTGAAGGACAATGTCATAATGACGTACCCTCGCAAATATACCTGAGTAACTCTCATATGCGCATATCTGAGAGTGCCACGAGAAAAGGAAATGAGGATGAATGGTCGGTGGCATAAATAGCGAAAGCAATAGCGGAAAGAGTAACGGGAGAATATGGGTTTGTTAATAAGAAAAGATAGAGTAATTACCTGCAACAAATTTCAACTAGTAACAGCAAACATGATGTTCAAAAATCAGACGTTATGCAGTTGTAGAAAATGGCGTTATAGGAACAACGTATTCGTTGTTTACAGGAAAGCAGAGCACAGAGATAATGACTGTGAACAGTTCTGTGGTAGGGTTGCTCTAGGCAGAAATGACAGCAGACCAAATCTTAACAACATTAATTCAAAAATATGCAAATGTCACAAGCAGATAATGAATAGGTGTAGATAGAGTTAGAGGCTACTGATCAGATTGTTCGGCACGTTAAGGGAATTGATAATCTAAAATCCTGGGCGATTAAAACGCTGTAATAGTGAACGGAACAGAGGAAGGAGTAACGGGAGAATATGGGCTTGATAGTAGAAATGAGAAAAAAATTATATCCAATAATACGCCGTTAAAAAAATCAAAATAATATCAAATATAGCTGGAAAACGCCTGGAGAGACGAGAGGATACCTACTAGATTTCATCATGGGAAGACAGAGATTCCGAAATTAGGTATTGGATGACAAGTAATACCCAGGAGCAGATATAGATTCGGATGACAATTTAGTAATGATGAAGACCTGATAGAAGTTTAAGAAACTCGTCGGGAATTACGGAACTCGTTTTAACTTCTGTAAAGCGATAGATACTGCGACAATGAATACCACAGCTGGCATCTTATTTATTGAGGAGTGTGCATCGCGAAAATGGGCAATCACGGAAGCGAGACGAACGTATGTTCAGGCAAGGTAAATGGGAATAAATCTTGGGAACAGGTTAGCGACAAATGGACGAAGTAGAAAAAGTTCAGGGAAAGATAGAAATAAAAGAGTAACTTAGAAAGTCTTGATGAGCCAATAGGGAATTGCAACAGAAAAACAAACAGTAGCAGTAAGGGGGAGAGGGGCGGCGAAGAACTGATTCAGAATATTTTAAAACCAAAACAGAGTTCAGTGAAACCAAAAGAGAGATTGGCCACACTAAGTGTGCAATGGCAATTCTACAATAAGAGGAGTGAGAGGAGGTGGGTTGTGAAAGCACTGAGCGTGACTGTTTGAAGATATGAGTGCCAGTACCGAAGACATACGGGATCGAGTATGATTGTCAGGATTTAACAGAGATTTATTAACCTTGCGATGAAATAAGGCAGAAGGGATTTAGAAAATTCTTTCGTAACACGTAAAATGATTGGAGGGAAGTGACAACCAGAACGTAAATATAGTATGTAAATCATGGGCGTATGTGTGTGTGTGTGTCATTAAATATGCATCGGAGGCTGGCTGAGATGGAACAAATAAATAAAAAAAGTAGGAAAAGCCACTCACGATGTACACTGATAAGCAAAAAAAATTATGACCGCTGTCCAACTGAAGGTTAGATGCTGCGCTCTGCGTTGCGACGCTCTATACGCGGAGCAGGCATGGACGGGTCTTCACCCGACCGAAGATATGGGCTGCAAATGGGAAAATTCATTGAGATAAGCAACTTCGACAAAGGGCAGATTATTATTAGGCTGAGCCTTTGATCATGTATATCTATACGACGAAGCTGGTGTAATGATCACGTGCTACTCTCGTGAGAATCTACGGAAAAAGGTAGGAGGACATTGAAACTACCACTAGGCGCTATATGGCACCACGTCCGTGTTTACAGAACGTGGGCTTCAGAGGCTTCTCTGATCTGTAAAGTAGGGTAAATGGTGACCTTTGGCTTCTCTGCCGAAAGAGAACAACGTTGGTGCACGCACAAGTTTGTCGAAGAACACCGTTCATCGTACATTATTGAACATGGGGCTCCGCAGCAGACCACCCCTACATGTTCACATGTTCACCCAGCGACGACGACAGCTAAGACTGCAGTGGGCTCGGGACCATCGAGATTGGGCCGTCGATCAGTCGAAATGAGTTGGCTTTTCGGCTGACTCACATTTTTGCAACGCTAAGTCGAATGTCGTCTCCACAATCACCTTCATGGTGGTGAGCGCCAGCTCGAAACCTGCATCGTGCAACGGACGCAGGCTGTTAGGAGCAGTATTCTGCCATGGGAAACACTTTACTACGTTTGCATGGGATCTGAGGTTGAAATATAAGTCACACTGACAGCTACGAACCACCTGCATCCCTTCATACCTGGTGTCTTTCCCGACTGCCATGTACTCTTTCTGTAGTATAATTGTCAGTGTCTCGGAGCCAGAACCCTGCTACATTGGTTTGACCAGCATTACAGTCAACTCACGTCAATTTTATAGCGACCAAATTCGCCTGACGTAAATCCTATGGAACCGGCATGGGTCACTATCGGATGCCATCATCGCGTACTCAAATCAGCGGCCCTTTGTTTACACGAAATGCATGACATTTGCGTAGACATCTAATGCTACATACCTTCGCAAACTTACCACCAAACTGTCGGATCCCTGATACAACAGAATCAGTGATGTATTTCGTTCCAGAGCCGGGCAAACCAGCTATTAACCAGGTGGTCATAACGTTTTGGCTCATCAGTCTTTATCTTTAGCTCGTGTTACGGAACTTAGCTCGTGTTACAGAACTTCTGTTGTGATGGATAGTAGAATCTGTGACGCATTTTGAGTACCATTGCCATAGTTCTTCTGGTGGGCTCTTCATGGCAGACTTTTTCGCGGTATCACGCAAAGTACCGCGACCACATATAGATCTGATTCAAGGATGCCAGAAAATTGAAAGGTAAGACATCCGATGTGCTGCTGAAAGAACGTCTTGTATTGAAACGAAGTAAAGTGGTTGCAGTTGTTTTCCGGGAAATGTTTTACTTCTACCATAAGAAATAAAAGATTAAATATTTTAGAATCATACTTTACCGCCGTGGATTTTTTTGCAAAACAATCGCAGGGAAACCACTGGTTGAAAAAATATGGTTATTTCAAACTGTAAGTTTCATACAACAGTCCGCTGACGAGGTGGTCCTCTATTCATTATTGCTCATATTTATTACGCAAAGCTGAGTAATTCACTGTCATTTGTCTGAATAATTTGCAGCAGTTTAAACGTGAGAATTTCAGTTGCTAATCTAAGATGAAATTGGCATTCTCAGATTGTCAACATATTACATGTATTTCCACATAAGCATACAAGGTCTAGGGACAGCACGTTTGACTAGGAATCAAAACGTTTTCAATTCCGGGTTAGAACTGCGTCATTGTTTACTAACAAAAATCTTGAGCAGTGCATGCCGAGGATTTAGACTAAGACGTCACTTTCATTTTGTCAACGGTCTTGTTACAGAGGGCGGAGGAGCGAACAGAGGTTCAGGAAACTCTCTTCCACTTTGGGTGAGAAAATTTCCTTGAAAGGTGGAAGAATCAGCAATCGCTAATGGTATGAGGATGCAGAAGACAATGGAAACCACTGTATTGAAGCAATCGCCAATGGTATGAGGATGCAGAAAACAATGGAAACCACTGCATTGAAGATACATAATATGTATTCACAGGAGACGGCCGGCAATTGAAAAAGTTTCGTGATGATCCCCCATCCCCAAAAGATTCTGGACTAGCTCCCCATTAGGATCTGCGGAGGGGACAGTAAATGGGAAGGTGATAATGAGAAAAAGATTGAATAACCAGAGATAGGATAACGTTCTATGAATCAGGGCATGGAATGTAAGAAGTTTGAATTCGCAGCGAAGTTAGAAAACCTGAAAACGGAAATGGTGACGCTTAATGGAGGTCTGTAGAGTGAAACAGAAAGAAGACAAAGGTTTATGGTCAGATGAGTATATGGTAATATTAACAATAACAGCAAATGGTATAAAGGGAGTAGGATTCGTTATAATAGAGGTACAGCAGAGAGTGAGTTAATGCGGCTAGTTCTGTGATAGCGTTGTTGTTATCCGATTCGGCAGGCAACCTACTCTGCCAACTTTAGTACGTCTGTCTGCGTGACCACTATGCACAGCAAGCACAGAAATATCAGTTTTGTAAATAAAAACCGCCATTTCTTCATTTATTAGTTCAGATACATATGTCGACGACGCAAGCAAAAGATGAAGGGATCGAGAAAGTATACGAGGGTACTGAACGGGTATCAGTGCGTAAAGGGAGAGGAGTGCTAACAGTTTTGGGGGATTAGGATGCAGCAGTAGGGAAAGGAGTAGAGGTAAGAATTATGAGAGAATATGAGACTCGCACTAGGAATAAGAGAGGAGAAAGATTGAGTTGTGCAATAAATTTAAGCAAGTAATAGCGAATACTCTATTAAAGAGAGGCGTACGCAGATGGAGATGTAGACACAGATCACAATATTTAGTAACGTCTAACAGTGGCCTGAAGTTTAACAGACTAGTCAGGACGAATCAGTGCGCAAGAAGTGGGGTACGGAAGTAGAAAGGAATACATATATAAGCTTGATGTTCTCTGAGGCTAAAATACTGCCGTAAGGGATAGCTAAACAGGTATTTAGGTTGATAAGGAATGCACATCTCAAGAAGGGCAATAACAGAAATTGGGAAGAAAAATATAGGTGTTCGGGGTCATTCTGAAATACACAAATACAAGTCATTTGGAATGAAATAAACAGGAAGTGCGCGGAAGATAAGATGAAACAGCTGCACGAGAAGTGTGATCAATCGAAAAAGAAATGCCTATCGGAAGCACAGACTCTGCACACAGAAAAATCGAAACAACCTTTGTCAAAACTAAATATTTTGGCAGTAATATTAAGAGTACAATGGAAATTCCAGTGTTACATGCAGAAGAGAGCAGTAGGTGGAAAGAATATACTGAAAGGGAGAACCTGTCTGCTGACGTGACAGACGAAGAAACAGGAGTCGACAGGGAAGAGGCAGGGTACCCAATATTAGAGTTTGAAATTAATAGATCTTTGCACGACTTAAGAGCAAACTTGGCAGAATGGACAGATAACATTCGACCAGATTTTGTAAAATCACTGTGAGGAAGTGGCAACAAAATGACTGTTCATGTCTGTGTGTAGAATATACGAGACAGGTAGTATATCATCAGAGTTTTGGAATGGCGTCATCCATGCAAGAATACAAGGTTCATGACTGGGATTAAAATTCAAGGCAAAGGGACATCAGTGATAAGATTCGCTGATGACATTGCTACCCTTAGTCAAAGTAAAGAAGAATTACAGGATGTGTTGGATGCAATCACCAGCCAAATTATTACAGTATACAGGTTGAGAGTAAATCGAAGAAAGACGAAAGTGATGAGAAACAGCTGAAGTGAGAGAAGTGACTAACTTAACGTCAGAAACAGTGTTCATAAAGTAGATGAGGGAATTCTATTACCTAGGTAGCAGAATTACATATGACAGACGGAGCATGGAGGACATAAAAGGTAGACTAGCACGGCAAAAAGAGAATTCCTGATCGAGAGAAGTCTACTAGTATCAAACATAGGCCTTAATTTGAGGAAAAATTCTGTTAATGTACGTCTGGAGCACAGCATCATATGGTAGAGAAACATGGAGGTGGGAAACCTGAACACAAGAGAATCGAAAGTATGAGGAGGTTATCCATAGAATCGGCGAGGAGAGGAAAATATGGAAAACGCTTTCAAGAGGAACGTATGGGAGGGTAGCACATGTGTCAACACATCAGGGAATAACTTCCATGCTACTAGAGGGAGCCATACAGGTAAAAACCATAGAGGAAGATAGAGATCGGAATATACCTAGCAAGTGGGGACTGACCCGTGCTGCGGCTCGATTGTTGCTGTTTGTAGGATTCCATCCTCTATTGGATGCCAGACATTTAGTTTACATTGTTGCGGTTGTTTGCCTTCTTCTCGTGTTAACTGGTGCCACTTGGTTTCGCAAGCGTTGCCTGTGCGCTAGTGGCAGCAGCGGCGATTATCGATATGTAGTAACTGTGTCCCTATCTTTGGGGCGACGTCATGATTCTTCTGGGTTCAGACAGTGTGCAGTTCGGTTGGGAAGAGGAGGAGCTAAGTCCGCGCAGTGCAGTAACACGCTGGGACCACAGACGGCGCCCAGGAACTGCCGGATCGAAGGCCTGTGGCCAGGAGAGAGCACGACCTCGTCGTGAACTGGGTCCTGCAAGCTTTGAGTGCATTCGGATTCAAGTAGAGAAACCCCCACCATTTTGAGATCTTGCGATCCCTCCAGTCACTAGGGTCCGTGTTGCTTCTGGTGGTGTTGCCAAGGTGAAGAGCAACGTGTGTAGTGCTTGGGGAAGTTGGATCTGATTAGCTTTCCTGGACTTCCAATTTCAATTTATTGCTTTAAGTTTGTTACTATTTGGTAAATTTAACCAGTGGTATTTTTCCTGCCTCGTGACCGCTAACGCCCCAGTTACGTGCCCTGGGGGTTATATGTAACAACAGTGTACGTTTCCTCGCCTTCCCGCTGCTGTCCACACAGGTGTGTCGTATTGACAGCTATCTTGATTGTAGGTTGATTGTCGGTTCTTCTACTTTGGTGGCAATGATTCCTTTCTCATTACGGGCGCACTAAGCACAGTATTCTGCGGAGGGAGACCTGACCGCCGGTTGCGGCTTTGGCGTAATTTTACATCTTGCATTTTGTTTATTGGACGTCATTAAGTCTTAGAAAGATTATCATAAGTCATTCGTTAGACTGTCACTAGTCTGATTTACCATCGTTTGAAGTGTACGCAACTCTTGCCTATCTCACTTCTCACGAAAGTGTTTTTTTTTTTTTTTTTTCGGGCCTACTCAGAGGTGGGTTCCTGGTGTACCGTCTGTGACTGGCCCTTATAGTTTATTATTGTATTTGCTGTTTTATTGTATGTTTCTAAATCATTTTATAAAATTGCCATTACAGCCGGTTTCAGTGATTGTGCTACCAAGTTTACCATGATTTTGCTCATCTGTTTGGTGATCAGTTGCTTGTCCTTTTAAATTAACATTTGCTGTTGTATTTACACTTTTTCTGTACCTTTTTAAAGTTTTTTATGTAATTTCCATTCTTGGCGTTACACCAAGTTTAAACGGTTGTGCTAGCAAGTTTACCATCATTTTGTCTCATTCGATTGGTGGTCAGTTGCCTGTCTTTTTAAATTAACCTTTGCTATTGCACTGCTGTGTTACAGTGTGTTTGTAAGCCGTGACTGGTTACTTGCCTTAAAATTCTAATCGGGATCAAATTGGCTTGTTTTTTAATCATTATTTGCTGTTTCTGTATTTTATGCTCATTTGGAAAATTGTAATGCACTGAAAGCACTATTAATCATGAAGTTGTTTATTCTTTCATTAATAACGTGTGCTATCTTTATTTATTGCTGAATCTGTAAGAGGGACCAATAGTAACTGATTACCGCCGCCCACAATTGCAACCGAGTCTTACCTTCTTTAACTACCAGGTTTCAAGATCGTCTGCTGAAAATGATACTCAAACATTAAAACACTGGCACAGGTCAGATATTTGTGGTGGGTGGCATCACATTAGTCTGAAAACTGATTACACATAAGATATCAACGCATCATAGGTGAATGCTTGTTTAAAAGAGAGGGTGAAAATAAAATTTCAGAGCCGAGAATCGATCCCACAACCTAACGGCAAAGTGGATTCCAATTGTTTCGTCCTCAAGGCACTGCTGCTCTCTCGAGTAATGACGACTTTTCACTAGGAGGCAATGGCATCGTTCTTACAACTTTATTTCGTCGTAATTGAGGCAGCTTATGGGAAATTTGCATACACAAACCCTTCCTCGTGACTCAGTGTATTTATTAGTCGAAACTGGATTAAAATTCTTGAGATTAATCTACACAGACAGACTCACTTTAGGAAGTGACTTAATTTTATATACATGTGGCCTTCAGTCCGAAGACAGGTGAAATGCAGCTCTCCACGCGGCTCTATCAAGTGCAAGACTCTTCATCGCCGAAGATCCATGACAACCTACATCATTTATAACTTGATCATCACGCAGTCTTCCTCTACACACTCCCCCTACCTGCCTCCAGTGCAGAACTGGTGATCTATTGATGTCTCAGAATGTGTCCTCTCAATAGTTTTCTTCTTTTAGTCAAGTAAAGTCACACATTCGTTTCTCGTATATTCTATTCTGTATCTCATCATTGGTTACATGATCTACCCATCTAATAACCAGAATTCTTCTGTAGCGACACATATCAAAGACTTATATTCTCCTTTGTTCTGAACTGTTTATAATACACTTTGCAATTCCGTACAAGGCTACAGTCAAAATACATACCTTCAGAAGAGATGTCCTATAACTTAAATATATATACAATGTTAGTAAATTTCTCTGTTTCTGAAACGCTTTTCTTGACATAGTCCACAGTTTTCGCCACCCTGCATCGGCGCTCATCAGTTATTTCACTGCCCAAATAACATAACTCATTTACTGCTTTCGGTGTATTGTTTTCTTACCTTGTCCTTTCAGCATCCCCTGATTTAATTCGACTACATTTCGTTACTTTTGTTTTGTTGATGTTCTTCTTATATCCGCATTTCAAGACGCTGTCCGCTCCGTGCAACTGCTCTTAGAACTGCTCTGCTGTCTCTGAGAGCACTACAATGTCCCCGACTAACCTCCGAGTTTTTATTTCTTGTCCCTGAATAACACCTACTCCACGTTATCCTTCAGTTACCTCTCCTGCTTGCTTAATGTACAGACTGAATAACAATGAGCATAGGTTGGAGCACTGTCTCACTCCTTTCTCAACCACTGCTCCTCGTTCATGTCTCTCGACTCTTATAACTGTCACCTGGTTTCTATAGAACTTTTATATATGCTTTCGCCCCCTTGTGTTGTACTCCTCCTACCTTCAGAATTTCAAAGAATGTATTATAGTTGACGTTGTAAAAGGTTTCTCTAAATCTGCAAAAGCAATAAACGAGGGACTGTCATTCATTAACCCATCATTTAATATATATCGTACGGTCAATATTGCTTCAGTTATTCCTATTTACTCCGGAATCCAAAGTAATCTTCGCCCAGATCGGTTTCTACCGGTTTTCCATTTTCCTGTAAGCAATTAGTGTTAATATTTTGCATGACTTATTAAACTGATAGTTCGGTAATTTTCACACCTGTTAGCACCTAATATCTTTAGAATTGGAATTATATATTCTTCTTGCAATCTAACGGTATTTCTCCTGTGTCACGCATGTCGTATAACAGATGGAACTGTTGTTCTGACGGAATTCCATCTACTCCACGAGCCTTATTTCGACTTAAATCTTTCAGTACCCTGTTAGCTTATTCTCGTAGTATCATATCAGGTGTATGATTTTCCTCTATACCCATTTCTCATTCTATAATATTTCTTTGAAGCACAAGTCCCCTGTATTGGCCTTCTGTACCTTTCACCTGTAAGTTTCTCTTTCTTTGCTTCGTACTGTCTTTCCATCTGAGTTCTTGACACTCATACATATGTTTTACTTTTCTTCAAAGGTCTATTCAATTTTCTTATAGGCTGTATCACTATTTCAAATAGTTATAATGGTTCTGCGTACTTAAATATGTCTTGTACCCATTACTGACTAGCTACTTGGCATTTCTTGTCGATCTCACATTTTACACATTTTTACTTCTTTTCGCCTGCTTCATTTGCTGCACATCCATATTTTTCTCCTTTCATCAATTAAATTCAATATGTCCTCGATTGTACTAGGATTTCTACTAGGCAATATCCTTCTACCTGTTTAATCCTCTGCTGCCTTCACTATTTCATCTTCTACTATTATACTTTCCCCTATTCAAGTCAATGTCTATGACCTCTGTGTCCTTCAACATACCCAAGTCCCATCTCCTTAATTTACTTCTTTTCTTCAATTCCTTCAGTTTTAGTCTACAGTTCATAATCAATAGTGGTCAGAGACCACATCTTCCTCTAAATGTGTTACAGGTTCTAGCAGTTGGTAGCTTCCCCTGGTGTTCTGTTTGTGTCCCTTTATTGTGATGGGCCTCTGGGGTTTCTGCCAGACATCACTGGTTGCTATTTCTAAAAATCCCAATGTGTGTGTGTGTGTGTTTGTGCGTGTGTGTGTGTGTGTGTGTGTGTGTGTGTGTGTGTGTGTGTGTGTGTGTGTGTGTGTGTGTGTGTCTGTGTATAGCTGTAACAAAAGTATAATGTGACTATAGTATATTTATATCTGAAAATGCATTGTATGTGTTCTTCGCATGTATGATATAATTTGATACAGTAAGTATTAAAGAAATCATTCATCCATAATTCACTTTTCGTAGTAACTTAGATTGACAGGAGTCATCGCTTTTACACATAATATTTTCTGTGATGATCATTAATTTTGATTTTCAAGGTAATGAATGTCTTACACAGTTCTTACTAAATACCACATACTGTGATTAACTTCCATCCTTGATTACCTTAGCTTTAACTTTCTCAAATGTTGACTAAGAGTTATATTTCATTCGTTTATTGACACTCGTCCGCCTACCTTTATCAGAGAGCCTTGAGTAATCACTTGCGTTTGCTCCACAGCAATTTAATAAGGAAATCCACCCACAAAAGTTATCGAACATTTGCAGTGTGTTTTAAAAGATCTTCCAGCTTTTTCGTTCCTGTTAGATCTAAAGAAACCAAGCGGTCTCCATGAGATATGAGTCTATGATCGAGCAACTTTGTTAATGCACTTGGCGTTTTATGTTAGTCTGTCATTTAAATTTCTGTCTATGCATTAATGTATTGAACGGATATATTTTCTGTATGCCTTCTGCAGAATTCTGACGATGTCGTTAGCCCTCGGCATTCCTAATTTCATTCCACAAGCTACATTCTATTCATTTTGACTCAAAGTTTGTGCACAGTGGTGTGGGTCCTTTATTCCTGGTTTAAAATCTTTCTGCTGTATAGTGATTCTGTCACGAGGACGTTCGTGTGCCTTGGCGTGTTATTTAGCATTGGGTGTATTTGCTTAGCGGATAGTGAGGAAAACAACTAACACCACTTTTGTTGTCACTCAGTTTAAGAATGAAAATACTTCCTGAATGCAGTTGCCTTAGAACGGCGCATCGGTCCGCTACTCGCTTTTTACATTATTTTAACGATAACGAGTTACCGATGACTTTAATTGGTTGGAATTCTTTCGAAAGCCCAATTAAAATAGAAATGGAATTCAATTGGAAGCACGGCTGGCTCGCTAAATTATACATGACAGAAAATGCTCCTACATGAATACACTTACTCCGGACACCAAAGTAGACCTAAATAATGTTGAACATGTTCTTTCCCACACATGCTACGATCAACACCATAAAGGCTGTGTAAAATTTTAAACATTTTTATTAAAGGTACTGCTAGCAGCCATTATTCTGCCACACAAGTCTTAGACATTAATGGGGCCAAATATAAAATTTTAATTTACTACTAACCAGATCTTACTCAAAATATGAGCACTTACAGGAAACGACGTTTTAATCCCAAACATTGCAGATTGTATACTATTGCCATGACAACAGTGAATGATACGTTACGGCGGTGGAGAAGTGAGTGGGAAGTGTGGCAGGTTGCAGCACTCCACAGCGAGCACCAATGGATTGCGCTACGTCAGCTGCTGCATTCCTTCAACGACGCTTGGGCTGCCCTCGGCGCAGTACGCTTTTATAATGTGACACGGCCGTAATGCAGCTTCTGTTGATTTCTTATTGGCATAAGTCCAGAATATGATTAACTATCAGCTATGTAGTTTTCTTGCCAATACGCGTTAGATTGATATTAAATTCAGCTCCTAACCCATTCACTTTCCAATTTAAACCATTCACATTGTCCTCCTATCAACAGTTGTACTCTTCTTGGTAGTTTTATCCTTAGATCTGAAAAATCAAAGCAGTTATTGGAAAACCTGTACTTGTGATAAAGAAGAATATAGTAATTGCAATTCCAAAGAAAGTAGGTGCTAACAGGTGTGAAAATTAACGAACCACCTGTTTAACAAGTTAAGGCAGCAAAGGCTAACATCAATCTTTTGCAGAAGAGTGGAAAAACTGGTAGAAGCCGACCTCGGACAAGATCAGTATTCCGGAGAAATGTAGTAACATGCGCGGCAATGCTGAAACTGCAAGTTCTCAGAGAAGGTAGTTTAACAAAGATAAACCTACGTTTATAGCATTTGTAGACTTAGAGAAAGCTTTCGACAATCTTCACTGGAATACTGTATTTAAAATTCCAAAGGTGGCAGAGACAAAATACAGGGAGAGGCTACTTACAGTTTGTACACAAACCAGATGGCAGTTGTAAGAGTCGAGGGGCCCGACAAGGAAGCAATGGTTTAAAAGGTGCGGGACAGGTTTGTAGCATATCTCCGACGTTATTCAGTTTGTACAAGGAGCAAGCAATAAAGGAAACAAAAGAAAAATTTGGAGGAGAAATTAAAGGCCAGGGAGAAGAAATAAAAACTTTAAGCTTTCCCGGTGACATTGTAATTCTGTCAGAGACAGACAAAGACTTGGTAGAGCAACCCAACAAGAAGAAGAGATCATGTTGTGGTACACATTCTGGGGCATCAAGGGATCACCAATTCAGTACTGGAGGGACGCAAGGGGGGTAAAAATTGCAGAGGGTGACAAAGAGATAAATACAGTAAGCAGACTGTGAAGGATGTACGTTAAAGAAGTTACTTGGAGATGGAGAGGCTTGCACAGGATAGAGTATCGTGGAACGATGCATCAACCAGCCTTTGGACTGAGGACCACAACGACAACACTTGAAAATGTAACTGGTTGAGAACCTTTTCAGAAGCGAAAGTGCTGCATTAACTATAGTCTGGGCTAGACAGAAATTCAATCCACACATATGAAAGGATGTCGACGAAATCTTGTGCATGTACTTCCGAATCAACTTTGAAATATATGACAATTATCTATAGATACTTGCCTGACTCCTTTCATTACACTATTAGCTGCATCTCCTTCCTTTGCTTCACTCCAATGTACTGGTATGTTCTTTGGTAATCTTTACTCACAGTCCTTAGAGTGTTTAGATCCTCTGCTTCTAAAATATGAAGTTTCAAATTATGCCGTCTTAGGGCACCATTTATAGCGTTTGTGCAGTTTAGAACGAGGTCAAAAATTACAATTATGGTTCCTTGTCAGATGTAGACTACTTATGACCAAAAGAAAATTAGTGCTCCACTCGGTTTTCTCGCTTTTCGCGAACGGTCGCCTTAGCTTTTCCGGCTAAACCCAGGGCCGGAATCCAGGGAGAAGAAATAAAATCATTGAGGTTGGGTCAGAGATAGTCACGGACACGGAAGATTAGTTGAATGGAATAGACAATGTCTTGAATGGAAGATACAAAAAGAAGATCAACAAAAGCCAACAAAGATAATGGAATGTAGTCGATTTAAATCAGGTGATGCTGAAGAAATTAAATTAGGAAATGAGGTATGTTTGTTCCAAATTGAAAGCGGATGGAGATCGTCAATGCAGTGTCACTGACGCCGCACTGTAATTTTTAGTGCAGTTTTTATTCCACACGTGAGAAGGCTCCTTCAACTCTCCTGTATTTTCTTACCAATTTTGTTCATTTATTTAGTTATTCACAAGTCAAGTTCGATAGAACCAAATTGAGGAGAAAATCTCCAAGGTCATGGAACATGTCAGTACATGAAATTACAACATAAAAGTAATAGCAAAAAAAAAGTAAAATGTTTATGAACCCGAAAAAGTCAATCTATTAATTTAGGTAGATGTAGTCAACAATAAAACAAAAATCAGTTTAATTTTTCAAGGAATTCCTTGACAGAATAGAAGGACTGACCCATGAGGAAATTCTTCAGTTCAATTTGAAAGCAATTGGATTACAGCTAAGAGTTCTGAATTCGAGTGGAAGCTTATTGAAAATGGATGCAGCAGAATACTACATACCTTCCTGCAAAAGGCGTAAGAAAGTCCGAACCAAATGCCACTTTGATTTCTGACCAATATTAACTTGGGGAAAGCTGCTTGTTTTTGGGAATAAGCTGATAATGTTAACAAGAAATGACAGTAAGGATACTGAGAGGCCAATGTCAAAATACCCAGACTCGTGAACAGGGATCGACAAGAGTTTCATCGACTTACACCACTTATTGCCCGAACCGCTCGTTTGTCAGCCAAAAATTTCCTTTCAGAATGAGAAGAGTTACCCCAGAATATAATACTATATGATATAAGCGAATGAAAATAAGCGAAGTAGACTAATTTTCATGTCGAGTTATCACTCACTTCAGGTACCGTTCGAATAGCGGAAATGGCAGCATTAAGTCTTTGAACAATATTCTGAACGTGGGCGTTCTACGACAGTTTACTATCCATCCAAACCCCTAGAAATTTGAACTGTTCAGTTTCACTAATCATTTGCCCATTCTGTGAAATTGAAACGTCAGCTTTTGTTGAATTGTGTGTTAGAAACAATAAAAACTGGCTCTTACTGTAATCTAGTGTTAGTTCATTTTCTATACGCCATGAACTTAGGTAATGGACTGCACTATTTGAAACTGAGCCATTGTTGCACATAACATCCTTTACTACCAAGCTATATTCATCAGCATGCAGAAATATCTTAGAGTTACCTGTAATGATAGATGGCATATCATTTACATAAATGAGGGACAGGAGTGGCCGCAATACTGATCCCTGGTGCATCCTCCACTTCACTGTACCCCACTCAGACCCCACATCACAACCATTTTCAACATTGTGGATAATGACCTTTTGCAGTCTGTTGCCAAAGTAAGAGGTGAACTAATTTTGAGCTACTCTGAAGTCAGAGTTAGGGCACCTATCAACGACAACAATTAGAAGTATAGTTTCACTAAATTCAAGTGTCCCTGCACAACATTCAAATGTCTGTTCAGTGCATTGCCGTGTTAGGTCTATGGACTCAAATGAAATATTGGATTTCACGTACATAGCCATTCCTCTCCCCACAACAAACTCCTTGAAAAACAGCCAGATAATCTGTATCCTGGTAAAGGAAGCTTCTGAACTGTCGAATTGTTTAAGTGGTACACCGACATACTAGTAATTTCAGAATCAACATCTGTAATCATTTCACTAACTTTATCTCTAATACCTCTCATATTTTGATGAAATATGCTAATACCTTCTCTACTTGAAAACATGTTATCCTCTGAAGGTTAGCTCTTAGTTACAGGGACTTCCTTTAAGCACGTATACCTATCAGCTGATTTCAATTTAATAAATGGACACCTCTGACTCCAGCTACTACAGGAAATTTTCCATGAGTGATCCCACCACCACCCACTATACTGTCACCTATAAGCTTTGGTAGCCTCCCCTTCCCACACTTGTTGAGGTGCAGACCATGCCTTGTGAAACCTGAACTGCCGATGGACCCAAATGGCACCACTGAAATGTGACCCATGCCCTCTGCCATCAGCGCCCCCTGCAGCCCCATTTAACGCGCTTAACAGCCACATTAATATGAGGCCGATCATGACGCTGAAACAGTTGCAACCAAATGAACAATAGTGCCACCAGTTTGAGTAGCTATGTTTACCAGGTCATCATATGCCCTGTACCTATCAGGACTGTTCCCTGCTCCACTCACTATCACTACCTGATCCTCCTTTGCAAAATTCCTACATAAGTCCCCTACGCAGTCAGCCACCTGAGCTAACACTGCACTAGCCTTCACAATACTGGTGACCAGGTACTCAATCCCCAACACTTCCTGCAACTGCTTGCCCACACCTCTACCATGAAAGCTACCTAGCAGCAGAAGCTTCTCTTTTCTGTTTGAGTTTGGCACTAACCTAGGCCTCCTAACTGCTGAGGAACGTTGCGTGATCCCTACATCTACAGCTACAAGAGGCTCCTCTCCACTCTTGTTATATTATTTCAGCGTTCGTAGGTGATTTTGATTGGCACCTTCTTAAGAAAGCCTGCAGAAGGCTAAACCAGATGCAATTTGTTAAGGTAACGGCACTGTCCACCTCATGGTCGCAATGTCAAGTGGATATAATTAATTTTCCTGATTGCCAAATAACAGGGGAAACTAGCGCAGTAAGCTTGGATACCACTAGAGTATGGCGAAATATTGCTATTCACTAACACAGATGGAATGCCCAATGGACTGTTACCACTGTCAGTAAATAACAATCGAAATGCTACCTCCAAGCCTACTACTGTTTCGTTGAAATATACCAGTCCTAAACAAATACTTGAACAAACAAACGCTTGACTTAAATTTTTATAAGGCTGAGTCTCACTTCTGCCCTTGCTGATTAAAAATCACTTATTTCTTCATACGTGCACATAATCACAGTTAACCAAAATAAAATACGAAGATAAAATTACGATAATATTTTTACAAATATCTAGACAGGTAAGCTGTGACTCGGTTTTGACGGAAGTAATTATGATTAAACTGTAAGGGAGTTACTGGATGTATCGAAAAATCAGAACGTAAAAGTGTTTACATGACAGAACTATCAAACGAAATGGTTCTTGCAAGGTTACTACGGCCGTGTATTGGCGCGAAGACACTGAAGTGACAAAATTCAATGGTTAGCCATATACTCTTGTACAGGTGGGAGTAGTATCTCGTACATAAGCTATAAAAGGGCAGTGCGTTAGCGGAGCAGTCACTTGTATTCATGATTTTCGTGAAAAGGGTTCCGACGTGATTATGGCTGCACGACGGGGATTAACAGTTTAGAACGCGCAGTGGTAGTTGGAGTTAACGCATGGGACATTTCGCTTCCGAAATCGTAAGGGAATTCAATATTCCGAGATCCACACTCTCAAGAGTATGCCGAGAATACCAAATTTCAGGCATTACCTGTCATCACAAAGCTGTGGCTGACGATCTTCACTTGACGACCGATAGCAGAGGCGTGTGCATGGTGTTGTCAGTGCTAAGGGACAAGCAACGCTGAAGGAAATAACCGCAGAAATCAATGCGGGACATACGACGAATTTATGCGTCACGACAGTGAAGCGAAATTGAACGTTAACGGGCTACGGCAGTAGACGATCGACGTGAGTTCTTTTGCTAGCTGTACGACGTCACCTGTAACGCATCGCCTGGGCTCGTGACCACAACTGTTTGCCCCAAGACCACTGAAAGACCAGGCGTCGTTAGGTGAACCCCGAGTTCACTTACTAAAGCTGATGGTAGGGTACGAGTGTGGTGCAGACCCTACGAAGCCATAGAGCCATGTTGTCATAAAGATACTGTGGAAGCTGGTAGTGACTACTTAATGGGGTGGGCTGGGTTTGCATCAAATGGACTAGGTCTACTGGTCAAGCTGAACTGATCATTTTATCCATCAATCAAAGGTCAACGGGAGTGGAAGAAGGCCCAGGTCATAGCAATCAATAAAAAGGGTAGAAAATCGGGTGCATATACATACCGACCAATTGCACTGACATCGATTTGTTGTTGAAACGAGGAACACATTCTGTGTGCAGACATAAAGACTTTTCTACAATCTGAGAAGCTCATCTGCAGAAATCAGCAAGGCTTTAGGAAACAGCGGTCATGCGAGACACAGCTGGCCCTCTTTGTGCATGATATACAACAGCCTCTATCCACCGACTCCCAGGTTGATGCCATATTTCTCTACTTTCGAAAGGCGTTCGACTCAGTTCCGCACAGTTTCTTGCTACAAAAAATGCGCGCTTACCGTCTATCCGATGACATATGCGGTTGGATAAAAAGTTTTCCAACAGACAGGGAGCAGTATATCGTCCTGAAGGGGGTGACTTCAACAGAAACAAGCGTATTATCTCTCTATATTAATAAGTATAATCTACTGCGTATAACAAGGCGGAAATCCCTATTTATGTACTAGTACAAACCAAATGCCCAGTCTTTTGAAGCGGTAGCATCCGTGAAGTGTCTGGGTGTGACTATTCGAAATGATTTCAAACGGATTACACAAGTAACGGGTAAGGCTAACTATAGATTGCGGTTTATTGATAGAATCCTGAAGCGATGCATTCCTTCAACAAAGGAAATAGCTTACTATACGATAGTTCGTCCAGTCTTGGAGTGTTGTTCGCATATGTATGGGACCCTTACGAGTTGGGCCTGATTCAAGAGATTGAGAAGATTCAAAGAAGAGCGGCAAGATTCGTGAGTGGTACATTTAGCCATGGCGAGAGCATTACAAATCTCATAGAAAGCTTGAAGTGGGACACACTTGGGGCCCGCTAAAGAGAAAGGGCTGCTCACTAAATTCCGAAATCTGATTTTCACAGAGGACTTAGAGCATGTATTATTAGCTTAATTTTTCAAATCGTGCAATGATCACGATTCAAAAATATGGGAAATAAGAGCTCGTACTCAGGCGTTCAGACAGTCGTTATTCCCTCGCACGATCCGGGTGTGGAACAGAGGTGGCGAGGGGGGGAGGGTGGGGGGGGAAGGGGAGTACGACTTTGGCGCGAATTTTCCCCTCTTCCACAAACCGCTTGGTAGCTAGCGGAGTATATATGTAGATGTAGATCATTGACACGAAATTATTGTCGTCGGCTACTTTAAGGTGGTTTGCGGCCATTCGCGGACTTCGTACTCCCAAAAATGAGTGAGTTTCTATGGATGTTATTGCCCATGTCACGGAGCTGCAGTTGTTTACGATTAGTTTGAAGAACATAATGGAAAATTAGAGCCAATGATCTGGCCACCAAGATGGCTCAACATGAAACCCAACAACATTTATGAGATATAATCGAAAGGTCAGTTCGTGTGCCAGTTTCTGCACCGTTGACGCTTTCACAGTCATGGGCAGCTATAGAGGCATGGCTCATTATTTATGTAGGGGACTTTCAACGAATTGTGAGTGCATGCTAGGTCGAATTTTTGCTCTATGCTGGGCAAAAGGAAGCTCGACACGACGTTAGGAGGCATACCATGACTTTTGTCACCTCAGTGTATGTTGTGTGCTGATTTCTTTAATATTTTGATTGATGTTAATGTCACTGTTAAGTTTATACCCAAACACAGAGTTACATCACAAATCCTGGCAGCTATATTCATAGAATTCACACTTCTTGAGCAAGGCGATTGAATTCCTTTACTTCAGTTAAGCGGCACTGCCAATATTTTGCCTTTGACTGAATGTCTATGTTTGAATGTGAAGTAAGATGTATTTAGATTTATTATTGTTATTCACAATAACAATAAAGTGTTTTACAGCAATTAATCTTTCCACAGTCCGCCTTCTCAGACACGTAAGACCAGAGAGAGTCACTTTCCGTAATGGAGTCCGCACCATTGCTGTAAATGTGTCTCTCTTTCTCACAGTCAAAATGAGACCTTTATCTGTTTCCTAGACAGTTTCTGTTAGTACAGCTTACACTCGCGCTGCCCCAAAATTTTACTAACCTACAGTCTTGCGTCTTGACTCTTGCTCTAATTACCTTGTGTCTTCTCCTTAGACAATTTTAAAAAAATTATCCCCTCATTAATTTCTTTTTAAATTCTTTGCAACAATGTTGTTATGATAAGCTTCTTGTAACTTCATCATTCTGCACGTCTCCGAACTCCAGAACATTGCTTCCATTGTCTGAATACCTTAACTCTCTTCTCAACGTCGCTGTGTCCAACAACAACGAGCAAGACAAACGAATTATTTGTAGAAATCTCCAAACTGTTACCATTAATAAAGTAACACACGTTTTCCGACCGTCTTTTCTCCCAGGCCTCCTCGGCTAAACTGTTTATATAAGTTATTCGTTTCCCCATAATGAAAACTACAAAACATGAAATTCAAACCTACTGGACCAAAGCTTTATTTTTTACATATACACTACATTGAAGTCAAGTAATACATGCCATACACACTTTTACAATGCTTTTTCCTTACATTTGTGTCGATTCATACGTAAATATGATCAAAAAAGAAAATAATTAAGATTCAACTTAAATGAAAGTTACATACATCGTCTGTCAATAATAAACGCTTGTCAATTATCAATGGTGAAAATCACCGTCGCAAAAGACCTTGCGATATCCACCTCTTCAGCGAGAAGTGCCGTCAAGTTGCTACGATGGCCCCACTGCCTTGCATCCTATGCGTCTTTCTCTATATAAATGGAACTCTCTGTAGCGATTAATAGTTAGGTAATCAGAATTACCCAATAAAAAACTACTACTGAATCGCTGTACATTTATGTAATTTGTCTGGTAACATGGATATTACACGGTAGTAGGTCATAGGTGGAAAGAGGCAGAATGAAGGGTGGACTCCCACTGTCAGAATACATTTTGATGTGTTACCGAACTACAGTAAGATCACCGTCTCCCAGTAACAACAGTTCTACTATCTGAGAGAGGTGCAAGAAGGCAGAATGGAGCGTGGACTCCAACCCACTCCCACAATACATTTTGATGTCTTGCCGAATTACAGTAAGTCACCGTCTCCCACTAAAAACAGTTCTACTTTCACAGAGAGGGGATGTGAGTGGTTTGATTTTTTATTTTAGTTGGAAGAACATGGTCATGATGGACCTAAGAACTTCCATACACCAGGACCATATGCATACTGCACAGCTGCACAAATATTTACAGTTGATTTTTTAGCGACTGAGTATGAGCTGTTGTATGAGCGTTGACGACCAGAAGAAAAATGTCTTTGGTAAAATGCTTTACGAGTGACGTACAAGTTCACTGCGGGTTCAAAAGTTCTCTGCCATAGTTTTCGTAGCTGGCTGTGATGAATGAAAGAATTGACGGAAGGTGCTTAAAAAATTTAAGACATTATCTTACTATATGTAAAGGTAGAACAATATATTTACTTTACAGCACACACGAAAACTTTTCCAGTGATTGTGGCTTACGAGCCCAATCCACACCAAGTTTAAGAAGTTACTGAATGTGCTGGAATGAGGTTCATAGAACATTTAATTCTCTATTTCTCTTCCACCGAGGGTTAAATTTCTAAAACAAATGAAACATGTACTTTTTCATTTCTAACTGCGAAGCCAGAAACCAATTTTCATAGAATGATTTCAAATATAAATATTTTCATAAAACTTTTCACTCCCTATTTCACCCCCGTTAGTAGATGAATTATCAAAAGCTGTGGAATATGTATTTTTTTTTTTACTTCTAGTCAGAGGACAAACACAAATTTACATAGTTTTACCTTCAAAAAAGTTGCATAATGAAATATTTCCATAAAATTATCAGCTCCCAATGTTTTCACAATATATGTAAATGACCTAGTAGGTAGTGTCGGAAGTTTTGCGGATGATGCTGTAGTATACAGAGAAGTAGCAGCATTAGAAAATTGCAGCGAAATGCTGGAAGATCTGCAGCGGATGGGCACTTGGTGCAGGGAGTGGCGAAAGACGCTTAACATAGACAAATGTAATGTATTGCGAATACATAGAAAGAACGATCCTTCATTGTATGATTATATGATAGCGGAACAAACACTGGTAGTAGTTACTTCTGTAAAATGTCTAGGAGTATGCGTGCGGAACGATTAGAAGTGGAATGACCATACAAAATTAGTTGTTGGTAAGGCGGGTGCCAGGTTGAGATTCATTGGAAGTGTCCTTAGAAAATGCAGTCCATCAACAAAGGAGGTGGCTTACAAAACACTCGTGCAACCTATACTCGAGTATTCCTTATCTGTGGGGGATCCCTACCAGGTCAGAAGAAGAGCGGTGTGTTTCGTCACAGGGTTATTTGGTAAGCATGATAGCATTACGGAGATGTTTAGCAAACTCAAGTGGCAGACTCTGCGAGAGAGGCGCTGTGCATCGCGGTGTAGCTTGCTGTCCAGGTTTCGAGAGGGTGCGTTTCTGGATGAGGTATCGAATTATGGCTTACCCCTACTTATACCTCCCGAGGAGATCACGAATGTAAAATTAGAGAGATTCGAGCGCGCACGGAGGCTTTCCGGCAGTCGTTCCTCCCGCGAACCATACGCGACTGGAACAGGGAAGAGAGGTAATAACAGTGGCACGTAAAGTGCCCTCCGCCACACACCATTGGGTGGC
This sequence comes from Schistocerca gregaria, assembly GCF_023897955.1. Classification (NCBI taxonomy): domain Eukaryota; kingdom Metazoa; phylum Arthropoda; class Insecta; order Orthoptera; family Acrididae; genus Schistocerca; species Schistocerca gregaria. Next base: position 801,698,704 of record NC_064922.1, on the reverse strand, counting down.
TTGCGGAGTAGAAATGTAGATGTAGATGTAGAACTCACATACGGATTGAACTTCCAAAAACAGCGAAACATTTTTTTAAAATTTCTAACCGAGAAGCCAAATACAAATTTCCTTAGACTTAGCTTTAAAAATGCTTTCATAATGTAGTATTTAATGAAACATTTCATGTCCTGTTTCACCCCCGGTGGGGTTAAATTTCCAGAAATGTTTTTTATTTCTAAATGAGAAATCCGTATCAATTTTCGCAAGTGTAGCTTCCAAATTTCCTCAAAAATATTTTAAAAAACGTTTCAATCAATTATTTCAAGCTTTTAGAGGTGGAAGTTCGAAAAATCCGTTCTTGAACGACGACTACAATAGAAGATCAACACCCTCAAGTTTCAATTAACTTTCTCCCCCATATTGGCGGCTGTAAAAAATGATCTGCCCTTACTTGGACTTTTCCGGTATCCTCCATAAATCCTATCTGATACCGAAATCCACACCGCACAGCAATAATCCAGAAGATGACGGAGAAGTACAGTGTAGGTTGACTCCTTAGTACACATGTTACATCTTGTAAGTGTTCTGCAAATAAGGGGCAGTCTTTGGTTTGCCTATTATTATATATGTTGTCGTCACAATTTAAGTCGTTCGTATTGTCATTCCTAAGATTTTTAATTGACTGCGTTTAGATTTGTGTGATTTTTCGTATAAGCGATATTCAGTCGATTCCTTTTAGTAATCATGTGTAAGACCTCTTAATTACTATTATTTAGAGTCAGCTGTCACTTTTGCTCCATACTTACTCCAGATCCGTATCATGCAGCCGTTGTTTTTGATCCTCTAATGACTTAACGAGACTGTAAATGTTAACATCATCCGCAAACAAGCTAAGAGGATTGCTCAGGTAGTCCATATTCTCTCTAACTCTTTGTGCTGTTCCTTCACATACTACTGCGATCCAATCACTAACGTTTATAAGTTTTGACTTCCCTTTACATACTGCATGTCGTTCAGTTAGCTCATACTTTCTCTATCTCTTCGTTTCAACAGATACGGTAGCTCTTCTTCACTATCTTATACAACAGAACTGGCTTAACATTGATTCCCTTAGAGTCTCAGTTTTATCCGACATCTGGGCCTTCGTTTATTTATTTCATTTCTTCTTCAGTATTCAGGTTTGCCTTACACTCCGATTAATATTGATACACCGGTATCAATTTTACATTCTCATTGTTCGCTCCTAGTTCTTGCATAAGTTACATATTACACCTTTTTTTTTGGGGCTATAGTCGCTTTACACCACTGTACATTGGCTAAAGCATTGTACAGGGTTCAGGGTAAACAGATCTTATGAACAGGTCTTTCTTTTCCGTCAGCCGTGCTTCCATAAACCTTGTGTAACATCAGATATCCTTCTTTGTTGTCTTTATGATTACTGTTTTAGATTCGCCGTGTATTCTAAATGACTGAAACGTAGTATTATCAATTAACGTCATTGGGTTGTGGCAGATGCATTGAGTAGATCTTGTGACATTGTTCATATTTTTTTCAATTTTCTCAATATTTTATTGAAACTGTTAAAGTAGAGGTAGAGACATCTTGTTTGAAGCGAAATCGATACTGAAGCTCTTTGGTATGATTAAAATGAATGTACGTATTAAGAAAAAGGTTGTAATATTTACTTTCAAATATTTTTCATAAATATTAAATGTAAAAATTTGCTATAATGCAATTATGTATGTAATAGTTACTGGCACTCCCTTAGGGCTGTATGAGATATGTGTAGTATAAAAGGTGGAGTAGTTCCTTCAGGAACGGAAAGCTGTGTAAGCGTAGGAAAAGGTGGGAGCGGATACGTTTGGCGCGCTTTGGCGGACGTGAACAAAGTCAGTGATCTTAGGGGCAGCACGTACAGTGGAGCATAGTGCAGAGTGCGTCATACTGTTGCATCTTCCCTCGGTTGGAAACTGGAATTCATCATGGCCTGGCATGGGGAGAAAAAAGGGGCTGTTTATTATAAGATGGATCGTCGCTATTATAACACCCCAACGAACCCCTAAAAGTCAATTAAGACAGAATATCATAATATGAAGTAGGGAACAGTTTTCTTGGCAAATACGACATCTTTTCCGATAAGCTAAAACCAAGAAGTTTTGATAACAACAACATTACACATCACTGAGAGTTTTTGTTATGAAAAGTGGAGGAAAAAACCTCAGATTTAATTAATGGACAAATATCCAAGTGATAATTGCAATTAATATCTTGAAAGCTAATTTCAAGGTGATGTTAGTCAGAGATAACTTTTATGTGGAAGAGAGATGTAAGCGCAACGAAGAAATTCAATGCGCGTACAATAATCTTTCACAGAAGAAGTCGCTTGCTGGCTCTCGTCCTGTAAAGACGAGCGAGAACAAGTTTTGTCTTAGTTATTGAGGGTACGGAACGCGACGAGATTGTT